>NC_134828.1:4445858-4506910 GCF_004210375.1 Tachypleus tridentatus
TTTAATTAGAAAAGTCAGGTGTTATTTATCGCTTTAGACTTTAAATACTTAATGACAAAAAAACGTTTGCCTATCTCTTTAGGACTTTAAATACTTAATTAGAAAAGTTACGTTATCTGGTCTCTTTAGGACTTTAAATACTTAATTAGAAAAGTTACGTGTTATCTGTCTCTTTGGACTTTAAATACTTAATTAGAAAAGTTAAGTGATATCTGTCTCTTTAGGACTTTAAATACTTAATTAGAAAAAGTTAAGTGATATCTGTCTCTTTAGGACTTTAAATACTTAATTAGAAAAGTTAAGTGATATCTGTCTCTTTTGGACTTTAAATACTTAATTAGAAAAGTTACGTGTTATCTGTCTCTTTTGGACTTTAAATACTTAATTAGAAAAAGTTAATACTGTGAAACAAGGAAGTTATCTGTCTCTTTGGACTTTAAATACTTAATTAGAAAGTTAAGTGATATCTGTCTCTTTGGACTTTAAATACTTAATAGAGAGAAAACTGTTATCTGTCTCTGGTCTTTAAATACTTACATTAGAAAAAACTTACGTTTATGTGTTTTCTTAAACGTTAAATACTGAATTCTGAAAAAAATTAGTGTCATCTGTCTCTTTTTACTTTAAATACTTGATTAAAGAAGTTACACATTAGATGTCTCTTTACACTTTAAATACTGAGAAATGTTACGTATTATCTGTCTCTTTAGGACTTTAAATACGTAATTGCAGGGAAGAACAGAAGGAAGAGAAATGGAAGACAAGTTATAATTTAATTATCAATAAATCATTTTTATATTATCTGATTGTAGCATTAAACCATTTGTATATATAACCAGAAAGTTATAAATTATTTATTACAAACACCACTGTGTTATTACAAAACAAAACACTTTGTTTTGTACAAGTTGAAAGTGTTTTTTGAAGCGTAAACTAACATGTAAGTTCGGCAGTGTAATAAAGCAAACACAGCACTATTATACATATATGTAGGTTAACTCTGGAAAACAGCCAAAACGCCACTCCATGAAGTTGACTAACAATCAGATGTGAATTAAAAGGACACAGTCTTAAGCTGACGACTAGAGTGTCCCCTAGTGATCAATATAAGAAGCATTAAGCGTAGTGATCGATATTTTTGGCTGGAGTAGCCGGACTTCAACGCCACACGAAGGTAGAGAAACAGTAGCATGCTTTAGAAATAGTTATACTATTATACGGAGAAAGTGTGTGTGCGTGAGAGAGAGATAATTATTGATATATTTGACCAATTTATGCTGTTTGGGACAGAACCTTGGATCTTTCAAGTAAAAAAAAAACGTAAACAGAGACGAGCGTCGAGAATAGGCGACAGACCTTGTTCTACTACTATAATTTAAATACATGTAATTAAACTACTAAATTATTTATAGTCCTAATCAGGCCATGCGTTTACCCACTGAAACTGATCTGAAGTTAGTGATCGTTAGAAAAAGTTAACCGAGGTAAGTTTTCTACTCTTTTTTTGAGTCATTACAATCTGTCCAGTCTGGTACAGGATACCACAGAACTGTAATGGTAAAGTTCGTTATTCTAGTAAAGGCATTAGGATAATATTAGATATTACTATTATCATTCGTTATTAACATTTACAAAGTCAGTATAAATTATAAGATATTTGAGTCCTAAAAGTTCTGACAAACAAATTAGAACATTCTAGAATGTTTGTTCGTGTATAATGCTAAAATGTTCGAAAATTAAAAATAATAAAATTAATTTAAAATGACTTTAATAAATATACCACTAGGGTTGAACGTTTTGTTCACATTTTATGATGACACAGAAACACATCCAAAAATACCATACTATTTTGTTATAACTTATTAGTTTATATATTTTTTTAAATATTATCGTTCATGTTTCTCAAATCAGCGTGGAGTAATGATGGAAATCCGTAATTCTGAGAATCACAAACGATCACTGCCGAGAAATATAAATACAGACTTGATGGAGACGCTCACACGACCTAATGACGTGTTTGTTTTTAGCGCAAGAGGCTATGTGCTCTCTGTCCTCGGGTAAAAATCTAACCCCAGATTTTATCACAGTTAGTCAGTGACCCAAAAGGGGACAGGACCGAATAATATATAGCTCTCAAGTTCTTATCTCTTGTAGTTAGGTACAAAGATTCACAACGGGGTTTTCGTGCTGTGGCCACACGGGTATCGAAACCCAATTTATAGCATTATAAGTCCGAAGACTTGCCGCTATACCACTAAAGGGGGTGGGTGACTCTCACAAATCCAAGCAGCAGCGTACTTATAATGACGTAAAGGAAGACAGATCTTAGAAACTTCAATAAGGCATTTGAAATGTGTTTCGAAAGAAGCTTCAAACAAAACAAACTAAAGTTCAAGTAATTCTCTCGAGTAAAATAAAAATGTATTAAATGAGACTGGGCAGTAGTGATATACAAAATATAAGTTACAAACTTAACGTTTTAAACTTTTTATTATCTTCTAAAAGACAATTGTTTGTGAATTATTCAACATTGTTCAAAGGTACTTAGGTAATATTATCCACAAATTTTGTAATAAATATAAAAAAGGAAATACCTTAAGAACAAACCATTGCTTCACAGTAATTCCACACAGCTTCGGATTTATGGAATTATTCGTAATGTTGGTGGTTTAATTTATACAATTTGCGGATAGCACAGGCCTCAATAAATTCAAATGAATATATTTCTATCAGGAAAAACTTAGCTAGAACAACGAACATTTCTGTTATCTTGTTTATTTAACTTTATACGTGATATTGCCAGATAGTTTTAAACTATCAATAGATAATACTGAAAATATTACATAATATATTGCCCCTAATTAAAGCTCCCTTGGGCGTTGAAAACTGCAAAAGAGGATTCTAATCAGCGATTAATTGGGTCATGTGATGGAACCTCTATTATAAACAAATGTCTCATTTATTTCTAACTTTGCTATAGACAGTGCTCACTATCACAGCTAGTACAATAATCATTTTATCAAAAACTACTATGAAGCAGACATGCCATCTGCCGGGTAACCTTTAATCGGTACCATCAAAGCATCTTAAGTCTGTTGCTACGGCGAAAAAGGGCGGGTAAAGCGTGGCCTTATTTAAAAATTGCCAGTATTCGTTGATTAATCTGTGCGACTGGGGAGGGGGTATAGTTAGGACCAATACGAAAATATATGTATTAGAAGCACTTATTACTCTCTCAACTTTTCTATATGTAGAACTAACTGAAATCAACCGCTCGGGATGAAGGGGATCTACGTTAAAAAAACATCTGTCCAATAGTGTATATATCACGTAACAGAAGCGTTGACGTACGAAACATTTTACCAATAAAGATCCAATTAGCCATCGTTTGCGAGTAACACAATGTAAAAAATGACCCAGCTTCATTTGTTCCAGAATATTAAATTGCATGCGTACAACAAATCCCGTATATATATATTAACATCACTTGCTGCAGGCTGACGTCGGTATTGCTAGGCCTAATGTAAAAATACAAGGTAAACAGATACAAGATATATATAAATGCGGGTTCAGTTCACTGGAAAATGTGGCTTCCGAAGCGAAATGATAAGAATTATTATCTAACTGAGGGAGTCAAAAATCGTGTTATAACAAGGAAAACCTGATAACAGAAGGCCTAAAGCAAAATCTTACAATAAAAAACGTGATTTTTCACCATTCTTATAGCACTATAACTACCATAATTTCTTTCCAGTGAATAACGTCCTTCGTACCACTAAAATATCAGAACATGGAAAGGAATAATTTTCATTACGCAGACGACGAGGACGTAGCGGTTCTGCTGCCAAACGACGGTATTACACCAGATAACCGCCTCTCCAGCACGTGCCCTATGTCCTGCAAACACCACCTACGGTAAGATCAAATAGTGTGTAGACACCCCATGGGTAGAGATATAACTTGTAAACTTCTGTACAGTGTATAAATATCCTACCAACACGTGTATATCACATGTTTAGCATCAGGGGGGAGAGGTGATTTGTCCAGAGGGGGAAGCAAAAGCATAAAATGTAGATTATAAAATTAAAAAAAAATGTACAAGCCAGTCAATACAGATAAAATTAATTACTTGTAGTCATTAATCGTATCTACGATTACGTACTTCAATTAAAGATAAAAACAAGACATATTCGGCTACTTTATTTATACATAATTTCATCCTTCTGTCCTTTTGATTAAATTATTATTTATTGCATCTTCATAGAAACTATCAGTCTTTTTTTAAGAAGCTTTTTCTCAAACGTGATTAACGCTAAACTTGCAAGTCTCGCTTGTCGTACATTTCTGGCGTAGCTGTGTATCATTCTAAATGAGAAAACTGCGTTATTCTTTCAGTCAGGCTTAGAGCTAACATCGGTCTAACATTTGTGATGATGCATTCTTTATCACTAAAACTTTTCGTACCAAACTTGTTCACTAATAAGCTTTCAATAATACAGGTACAATATTTTCCTATCATCTTTTGAATCCACATTCAAGCCTGAAGGGTGGCACTTAAAAGAAATATACGCATACAAAAAATAACAGTATCATTCAATACAATGCCCGAAGCACCTGCACATCAAATGACATTAGAGAAGTAACAAAGAACCATGATTGTGAGATGCAAGTTATGAAAAAATAAGTTTTCAAATATTGCAAGAACTATAAATTATTATTATTTTCTTGTTATATTTGATTTGTTTATTTTATATTTTAATTTCTAAAATAGTCATTACGAAAAGTTAATTTATTTATAAATTATTCATTTCGCTTACATTTTTAGTGATTTAAATAATTTGATATATAGACTACAAATTGCCAGTTAGTTCCAGTTTTGCATGTATTTTGAAATAATATGAAATGGTGTGTGTGTTTTTCTTATAGCAAAGCCACATAGGGCTATCTGCTCAGCCCACCGAGGGGAATCGAACCCCTGATTTTAGCGTTGTAAATCCGGAGACATACCGCTGTACTAGCGGGGGGCCTATGAAACGGTAATTGCTTCTTTTATGCCATAAAAGAGGCCAATATAACGTTCAAAATGGTTTTTTTTTTTAAATACAAGTATGAATTTGATTTTTTTGTTCCGAAAACTATTCATATAAGAAACATTTTATAGCTTAAAGAGTAGATTGTGTATAAATTTTTTGTAGTTGGAAATAAATCCTTTTCTAGCAAGGAAAAAAGTTAAAATCGACTCAAAAAAAGGGAAGCATCTTGTTAGTTCTAGTCCAGATTTTTCTTAACAATGCTTTCGTCCGTACAAGGTGATTACTGATTATGTATGGTATGGTAGATTGCTTCCGTATCAATCAGTTGCAAGTTCATATTGTCATATTTAGCTAATACTTAAAAACTATTATTTTGTAACATATATTGGAGAAGCACTGCTTCCATGGACCACACACCTTTGTTTAGCATATATATTTAGAGGAAGGTTTGCTTTATTTTGAATTTCGCGCAAAGCGACACGTGGGCTATCTGCACTAGCCGTCTCTAATTTTCCTATGTAAAACTAGAGGGAAGACAGCTAGTTATCACCACCTACCGCCAACTCTTGAGCTACTCTTTTACCAACGACTAGTGGGATTGACGGTAACATTATAATGCCCTCACGGCTGAAAGAGCGAGCATGTTTGGTGTAACGCGGATTCCAACCTGCGACCCTCCAATTACGAATTGAGTGTCTTAACCACCTGGCCATGCCGGGCCTTTTACAGGAAAAATCATATCATCTTGTTTGTTTATTAAATGTGTATAACTATCAGAATTATTTTATTCATATATATATAATTAATAGGCATAATATTCAAACATGTACGCTTAACGGACACACGTCAGAGTGTATCGTCAGTAAATATATATACATGTGTGTGTATATAACACCACATAGCTTGTTGTGTGCAACATAGGATTTATGGGTCTATTTCCGTTGTTCCATTTCCTAAACTAGATTTAAATAATTAAAAAGGGATCTTAAAGACAGCTTTTATCATTCATACACTTATCAAGGTTTTCTTAAACTCGTTTAGATTTCTCGCCTCCACAACATCTGATGGTTATCCACTCCAAAGGCAAATCACCCTGTTAGAAAAATAAAAATGACTCCTACCCTGTAAAAATTTACACTTATGTTCCCTAGTCCTACTGTTGTCACTGTTGAATATGAAAAAAATGACGCATCATTTCTGTAACTTCTCTTTACAATCTTAAACACCTCAATTAGATCCCTTTTAACTTTTGTTTCAAAATAAAACAGATTGATCCTTTCCTCATTATGTTTACCCTTAATGTATTTAAAGAAATTCTTACTGTTAATTTTCACATTTTCAGCCAACCTATTCTCATACATCCTTTTGATGTCCTAATTTCCTGTTTCACTAACTTTCTTGATATTCTATAATCTTTTAAATCTCCTGTCATACCAGTCATTTTCATTTCTTAAATTTATGACACCATTAATTTTATCTCTTAAACTCTTTGTAAGCTAGCCTGGTTTTTTATTTGCAACTACTCTTTTCTTTCTATAAGAAATATGTTTACCCTAAATAGTTAAACATTTATTGCATCTGATCAGTGTCTCCAAATACTTCAGTTGCCCAATTCACAACAGATAATTGTTGACACATTTCTTCAAAATGTATTTTTTTCAAATCTGTAACCAAAATATCATTACTTCTTATCTTCAATATGCAGCAAAACAACGAATCTAATAAAGCAATGATCATTTGCACCCAAATGTTCTCTAATTTCCAACTTGACTAAATTAGCGAAGAAAACCATCCTGAACAGTTTCCAAAACCTTTCTTCATCATGGTTTGACTCTATCATTTCCCAATCTATATGCCTAAAATTAAAATCACCCATAATTATGACTTCATTAACAGCTAAAATATTAATATTATTGGAAAATTTCTCAGTAATGTCATCAGTATCATTTGGTGGTCTGTAACAAATTCTCACTAAAAACCTTTTCCTTTTATATCCATAAGGAGAAACTCAAATGGTTTCAATCTCCTTGTTATTATCTTTGATATCCTTAATTTCAAAAGGATACAAGACTTTATATGTAGTCATTCCTTCCTCTAACGTTAATACGATCTCTCTATTAAACAGCCCACAACCTTGTATTCCAAAGAAACATTTTTCATTAAAAGAATTTACATTTAACTATGTTTCAGTTATTTCCATTATATCAAAATCTAAGGTCATCTATTTTGTTTCTTGTACTTCCAGCATTAAAATATTCACAATTAAGCCTATCCTTATAACTACTTTTATACAGACTTCCTATACTAAACTTTTCTCTGCCTCTCATACTGTTTTCATTTAGTTTTTCCTTGCCCCCACAACTATCTAGTTCTAGTTTAAAACTTCTCTCAGAGCCCCTAACGTATTTAAATGTAAACCATCTTTCCAAAATCTGCTTTCTCGGTCTGAACTTATCCCACAAGTCCAAACAGCCTATCTGCTCATCTTTGCGTAATAAACTAAGCTTAGCGATTAGTCCTAGTAACCTGTTTATAACTTCATCTTCAGTTAATTCTGGGCAGTATTTCTGACAAAACTAAGTTACAGTGTTTTATTTTAAATGGCCTTATCAATCAGTTGTTTGTACTTATTAATTAATGTCTACAGCTTACCCTTCCCTATATCATTAGCCCCTACATGTACCACAAAAAAAGCATCTCTTCTAACCCCCTTTATTATATCTCCTGCCCTGTCAGTTATATCCTCCACTGGGTAACATAATTTGATTCTTTTCTCCCTATTTACCCACAGACGATCCTACCCACAAAATCAACTATAACATAGTTATCATCCAGATACTGCTCGCGCCATTTTGTTTTCTCTCATCTACAAAAGTCAATTTGTTGTTACTCAACAAAATAGGGATATTATAAGGAAATGTACTTCTTTTACTCTAGCAGTTTTCTTTCTGACTTCCTGAAATCCATATGTGTGTGTGTGTAGAAAAGACACATCACGTTATGGTGTATAGTTAAGTAGGCACATGTAGTTAATAGATATAACCTGTTAATATATTAAGGAAACGATTTTAATAAGCATGTATACTGTGACAATATTTTGTACAATCTTGAAAATACTGTTAACATCTATACAATGAAGTGATACTATTAAGTATTATATAAATAACTCTATCCTGCCTTATGAACCGCGTTAGTGGTTCGCAATAAAGATCGCTAGAAATTGCATAAAACTCTTACGGAACGTTCTGGCAAAAAGCACAGTAAAGATCATATTCAAACAACACCTTAAAACCTTAAAAGGCTAGTGACTGCCAAGGCTGTATACACAAAAAGCACAGTAAAGATCATATTCAAACAACACCTTGAAACCTTTGCTAGTGACTGCCAAGGCTGTACACATTTAAAATGTACAAAACAACACATGTTAGAAGGAAAACAAAATCCGCTCAAAACGGCCCGTTTGTAATACTTCTGTCAGCCTACTACAAAAAACAGCTTGGTGTATCACACCCAAACCTATGCTAAAAAAACACCATCATTCTATCGTAAACGCCTCCCGCTAGTACAGCGGTATGTCTCCGGAATTACAACGCTAAAATCAGGGGTTCGATTCCCCTCCGTGGGCTTAGCAGATAGCCCTATGTGGCTTTGCTATAAGAAAAACACAAACACACACTATCGTAAACGATGTTAATATTACCCCTTGAACCAAACTTTCTTACACATATCTGATGTATATTTAAATGCTTGAGTACAGGTGATTGTAACGTTTATATACACGGTGCTTTGTACACTATACAACTAGTGTCTTTAGGGAGCTGATCTCTATTATGTATGAAGTGAAGGAGTAGAAAAACCAATACACGTAATATTGACTTTCATTACATACACAAACGTAGAATAATTGCTTTAAAGGACAGCAATGTTTAGTTAAAGCGATGTTTTAGAATTCTATGTTTTATTTGGAAAGGATACTTTTCTGATAAACATTTTGTCCGTGCTTAGTGGGGGGGCTGTGTCTTAGCCTACACATATATTTGCCCATTTCTATACATTATGTATAGAATTTAGTTACATAGAAACTACAAATACTCACCATGCGCCCAAACAAATCTCCACGATAATCTCCAGATGCAACTTAACATTTTACATCTCGAAACAATGTGATCAAATAGTCAATAGCTACAGTAAATAATCATGAAACGTATCAGCTATCTGTTAGCTATGTTTATTATCATAACAGTGTATAAAAATAATTAAATAATCCTTTGTCCATGGTTAAGCATAAAACATTCCAGCAGACAAGATAAGTAATAAACTGGAAACTTAGAAAGCTGCAAATATGGATTGCACAAAGTAAGGAAAAGGCTCGAGATACTTTAGACATTACCCACTAAAACCACAGATTCCTATTTTGATTCCACCAAATGTATTTCTAGGTAACAGCAAAATAGGGGTTTGTAGTTTATCTAGATAATGTTTACAGCATCTCTAGCCGTGTTTCCTTTTTTCTTATGACTATTTGCAGCTTTAGAATTTCCAATTATTTATTTGTCTTGTTTAAATTAACCAAAATAAATGTATCACCGCCATTTCTACTCATATTCAGATTATTATAAATGATTCATTAATTCCTGTCATATTATCTTGTAAGTTTTATACTAAATTAAAGACCAGGGGATATATCCCCCTCTTATCATAAGTCAGGTGGGTTAAGGCGAGCGAGTCGTAGTCTGAGGGTCGCGGGTTTGCATCCCCGTCGCACCAAACATGCTCGCCTCTTCAGCCGTGAGAGCGTTATAATGTTACGGTTAATCCCACTATTCGTTCGTAAAAGAGTAGCCCAAGAGTTGGCGGTGGGTGGTGATGACTAGCTGCCTTCCCTTTAGTCTTACACTGCTAAATTAGGGACGGATAGCGCAGATAGCCCTCGTGTAGCTTTGTGTGAGATTCAAAACAAACAAACATCAAGTGTGAGCGACATTCCTTCAGTTTACAATCTGAGTATCGAAGTGACTATCAAATTGTGTTACATAACCGAGCTACTTGGAATGAGTATCGAAGTGACTATCAAATTGTGTTACATAACGGAGCTCCTTGGTATGAGTATTGAAGTGACTATCAAATTGTGTTACATAACGGAGCTCCTTGGTATGAGTATCGAAGTGACTATCAAATTGTGTTACATAACGGAGCTCCTTGGTATGAGTATCGAAGTTACTATCAAATTGTGTTACATAACGGAGCTCCTTGGTATGAGTATCGAAGTGACTATCAAATTGTGTTACATAACGGAGCTCCTTGGTATGAGTATCGAAGTTACTATCACATTGTGTTACATAACGGAGCTCCTTGGTATGAGTATCGAAGTTACTATCAAATTGTGTTACATAACGGAGCTCCTTGGTATGAGTATCGAAGTGACTATCAAATTGTGTTACATAACGGAGCTCCTTGGAATGAGTATCGAAGTTACTATCAAATTGTGTTACATAACGGAGCTCCTTGTATGAGTATCGAAGTGACTATCAAATTGTGTTACATAACGGAGCTCCTTGGTATGAGTATTGAAGTTACTATCAAATTGTGTTACATAACGGAGCTCCTTGGAATGAGTATCGAAGTTACTATCAAATTGTGTTACATAACGGAGCTCCTTGGAATGAGTATCGAAGTTACTATCAAATTGTGTTACATAACGGAGCTCCTTGGTATGAGTATCGAAGTAACTATCAAATTGTGTTACATAACGGAGCTCCTTGGTATGAGTATCGAAGTTACTATCAAATTGTGTTACATAACGGAGCTCCTTGGTATGAGTATCGAAGTTACTATCACATTGTGTTACATAACGGAGCTCCTTGGTATGAGTATCGAAGTTACTATCACATTGTGTTACATAACGGAGCTCCTTGGTATGAGTATCGAAGTTACTATCAAATTGTGTTACATAACGGAGCTCCTTGGTATGAGTATCGAAGGGACTATCAAATTGTGTTACATAACGGAGCTCCTTGGTATGAGTATCGAAGTGACTATCAAATTGTGTTACATAACGGAGCTCCTTGGTATGAGTATCGAAGTGACTATCAAATTGTGTTACATAACGGAGCTCCTTGGTATGAGTATTGAAGTGACTATCAAATTGTGTTACATAACGGAGCTTCTTGGTATGAGTATCGAAGTGACTATCAAATTGTGTTACATAACGGAGCTCCTTGGTATGAGTATCGAAGTGACTATCAAATTGTGTTACATAACGGAGCTCCTTGGTATGAGTATCGAAGTGACTATCAAATTGTGTTACATAACGGAGCTCCTTGGTATGAGTATCGAAGTGACTATCAAATTGTGTTACATAACGGAGCTCCTTGGTATGAGTATCGAAGTGACTATCAAATTGTGTTACATAACGGAGCTCCTTGTATGAGTATCGAAGTGACTATCAAATTGTGTTACATAACGGAGCTCCTTGGTATGAGTATCGAAGTTACTATCACATTGTGTTACATAACGGAGCTCCTTGGTATGAGTATCGAAGTTACTATCACATTGTGTTACATAACGGAGCTCCTTGGTATGAGTATCGAAGTTACTATCAAATTGTGTTACATAACGGAGCTCCTTGGTATGAGTATCGAAGTGACTATCAAATTGTGTTACATAACGGAGCTCCTTGGTATGAGTATCGAAGTGACTATCAAATTGTGTTACATAACGGAGCTCCTTGGTATGAGTATCGAAGTGACTATCAAATTGTGTTACATAACGGAGCTCCTTGGTATGAGTATTGAAGTGACTATCAAATTGTGTTACATAACGGAGTTCCTTGGTATGAGTATCGAAGTTACTATCAAATTGTGTTACATAACGGAGCTCCTTGGTATGAGTATCGAAGTGACTATCAAATTGTGTTACATAACGGAGCTCCTTGGTATGAGTATCGAAGTGACTATCAAATTGTGTTACATAACGGAGCTCCTTGGTATGAGTATCGAAGTTACTATCACATTGTGTTACATAACGGAGTTTCTTGGTATAAGTATCGAAGTTACTATCAAATTGTGTTACATTACTAAGTATCGAAGTTACTATCAAATTGTGTTACATAACGGAGCTCCTTGGTATGAGTATCGAAGTTACTATCAAATTGTGTTACATTACGGAGCTCCTTGCTATAAGTATCGAAGTTACTATCAAATTGTGTTACATTACGGAGCTCCTTGCTATAAGTATCGAAGTGACTATCAAATTGTGTTACATAACTGAGCTCCTTTGTATGAGTATCGAAGTTACTATTTAAATTGTGTTACATAACAGAGTTCCTTAGTATAAGTATCGAAGTTACTATCAAATTGTGTTACATAACGGAGCTTTTTGGTACTCAAATGATGGCTTGAAGACGAGATGATTCTCATGCAGTCTGAGCAGTGTTCATGTTGCACTTTCAGTTTCGAATATGCGGGTGATTGGATTATGTGGACGTCACAATATTCGGGCCGCTTTCTCATACAAATACCGCAAATGGATCAAACTTCCTGGATCACATAAGGCTTGACTCGAGTCATTGACCGTATTATATGTGTTTTAAATTGTGAAATTTACGTTTTGTTTTGACAACCTGCTGCATTATTTAACAATTATTCAACATCTATTAGCTTCACTCGAGTCATTGACCGTATTATATGTGTTTTAAATTGTGAAATTTATGTTTTGTTTTGACAACCTGCTGCGTTATTTAACAAATATTCTACATCTATTAGATAGTGACCCAGGTTTGTGGGTAAAAATGCACTAGACAAAAGTCGCTATTGTCTAAATGAAAGTTGCGTGATCAGCTGTCTTGCTTTGTTCACTGCAGGATTTCTCGAATTTTATCGTTATGTTCCCTCAGGCCTACAACTAACGGGCAAACATGCTTACAATATTGTCCCTCTTGACTGTAAACTAGCTTGGAAGTGATATAATGTGATGTTTGTTTTAGATTAAGGACTCACCTCCTCTCTCTATATATACATATGTGTACTAATAACGTATATCGACCAATAATAATCGTCAAACTTGTACTGACTTAAGAGACACGTCTTTTTCTACAGATTTAATTTCTATAGTATAATAGTAACGTAGTTCAAACCTTATCTTTGAGTATCTCAGAACGGCTGGTATAGGTATTAATACTTTTATTAAAAACAGAGAACAACGTTAACAAAGGTTAACAAAGAGAGAGTTTGCAACTGACCGTTACCGAGGACGAGAGTATAAACGGTACATGATTGTAAGGGGTGTTGCAGGTGGATGTTAGGTTGTTAATTACTATAGGGATAAAGGTGTTCCTTTATATTGGTTTAAATTTGGTTTTAGTTGCGGTATAAGTAAGGCTTCTTTAATTTTACGTTTGTTTATGTTTGTTTCTTTATTTAGTATTTGAGTGTTTTCTATGGTTATGTTGTGATTATTTGACTTGCAGTGTTCAGAAACGTGTGTGATTTTTGTGTTCTTTGAATCTGGTTTCTATTTTTCTACTTGTTTCTCCAATATAGAAGTCGTGGCAGTTATAACATTGTATTTTATAAATAATGTTGGTGTGGTGTTTGTCAGTGTAGTTTTTACATAGTATAGACCTCAGTTTTGTGCCTGGTTTTTGAATAAATTTAGTGTTTACTGGAATGTTATATTTTGTTATAAGTTTTTAATCAAATATTGGTTATTTTTTCACTGATGTCAGGATCATGTGGTATACAGCAGCATAAGGTTTTGTAGTTTGTTGTATCTTGTGATTTATTGTTGGTCTAGGTGTGTGTGTATAATGTTTTCAATGTTTTTTTGATGAAATTTGTTGTTGTTGATGAAGTGTTGTTTTATTTTGTTGATTTCATTGTTAATTTTATCAGGTGAACATAGTTTTGTTGCTGTGTTTATTAAGTTTCTTAATATGTTGAGTTTTTTATTTGTTTCATGTGCTGAGTCCCAGGGAATGCATAATCCAGTGTGGGTGATTTTTCTGTGAATTTCTGTTTTGAATTGTGTATCAGTTCTAGCGATCTTGAGGTTAAATGCTATTTGTTTAGTTTTTTCCTGTTCACAGGTGAACTTAATGTTGAAGTGTATCGAGTTATTGTGACTGAAAAACTAAGTGTGTGTTCTGTAGATGTGAATCCAGTAATTGTATAATCAACATATCTGTACCAGTATAGTGGTGGGTGTAAGGATGAACTAATCGCTTGTGGCTAGAACTGGTGACACGGGATTCCCCATACTTAGGCCATTTATTTATAAGTAGTTTTGGTTATTGAACATAAAGTTAGTTTTGGTGGTAGTGAATTCTATAAAGGTTGCTAATTGGTTGCTGGGGTTGGGTCTTGGATATAAAGTTCTAAAGCTATCTTGCAGGCTTCAGTTGTTGGGACTTCTTCCGTTTTGAGGTAAATGAGTTTCTCGTCATCAAGAAACCTTATCTTCATTATATATATGTAATACTCTAGCTAACTTGACGTAGTTCAAACCTTATTTTATAAGTTTGTGTCCCTCTACACGAACCTTCACGTTTATGTAAACCAGTACAACTTATATAAATAAAGAGGGTATGACCTTCATAAACTGTAAGGTGTTTACCTCCAGTAAACCACAAAGTGTTAACCAAAACCGTCTTAACAGTTATTACGCTTTCCACATCTGTAATTAGATGTAATTAGTGGTCATCACATGTGTTATGTTATTATACGAACCAATAATCTGTGTGATTGTTATTATACGAACCAGCAAACTGTGTGGTTGTTATTATACGAACCAATAAAATGTCTGGCTCTTATTATACCAACCAATAAAATGTCTGGTTGTTATTATACGAACCAGAAAACTGTGTGTTTATTATTATAGGAACAAGCAAACTGTGGCTGTTATTATACGAACCAGCAAAGTTACCTTCTTATGCCTGGAGCTTCAATAGTAATTGTATGAATCTATATAAATATTATAGTGCTGTTTGTACTGTCATCAAAACTAATTCATAAAGTCTATGGACAGATACATGCATATTAACGGTTTCACATTTTGTGTTTTGCTCTTTTTTGTGTGCTTTTTGTTTTCAAGAATTGCATATACAGGAAATATCTTTTCATGTCCTGAGATAATCTTTCATAATTTACGTAACTTCTGTCCTGGGGACGGGTACTCCACTTAGTGTGTAATATTATGTTAACCACACTATATACGTCATTACCAAAGCTCATCAGCTGATACGAGAGACGTCAGTTTTCAATGTTTTCTTGTAGGTATTTGCAAAGCTACAAAATGTATTATCTTAGCTGCTACATGAATAGATTTAAACAATGGGAATCTCTGATGTAGACAGTTTTATTATTTATTTTGTTCTAATTAAAGCCATCTTTCAGATGTTTGCAAGCTTATATGGCTTACCTGAGCCAACTGAAACTCTCTGTTTAAAAATACAAATAAAGACAGCACTTCCACAGTTGGATGTAATCTGAGTGATCCATTCGTTGTGTCTAGATCCTTTCCATTGATCTGGGAACGTCCAATTCTTCCCTCCTGAACTATTGTTAATTTGTATACATGAGAACGGTAATTAGCGTGTTTAGTAATGAGGTTCCTTTATATTTTCTCTTACTCTTCCTTATCGATGTCATGTCCAAGAATTTTATCAGATCTCTGGTATCATACGGTCTGAATTTTGCTGCCTGAATGCACTGTACTATAAAATTCGTGAAACCGGAAACGTTAGGCCTCGCCATGAACTGGCGCCTCGTTTGAAAATTTTTCCATAAATGGTTAAATGGAGAATGTAGTGAGCTTGAATAAATATTTACATTTTACACAAATATTGTTTTCTGTTCAGTAAATGTTATGGCCTGAACAACGTTCCTCCATTTTACAAACAAACATCCGGAAACAAAAAGGTTTGTGCAAACTAGGTTATGCCTAGAGTTCTGATTAGACGGTGCGAAATTTGATAAGTAGGAGTTCGGGCGTTGATGGAGTCATCAAGAATATTACCACTGGGTTAAATTACATGTGATTTTATATAATAGATAAAGACAAGTCCTTTTCAACTAGCTACGTCATTAAATAATTTTACACGATAGTTGTTAACCAGTTAAGACTTTTCGATGGACAAACAATCAAACATCTCTAACGAAATTAAAACGGACCATTTTTATGACTAAGTGCATATTACAACCACATAAAACTACGTAATCATTCAAATATGAAAAGTTGTAAAACTATAGTTAGTAATATCTTGTTAATTATCTGCTGTGAGATAATTGTTTACATTTCCTTATCTTCAGTTCTATCAACCAAACATTAATTTTAATTACTACAATTATCCAGTTTTGTAAAATTAATTTTAGTTACTGTAATCCTACAGTTTTATAATATTACTTTTTATTACTGAAATTATCCAGTTTTCTAATGTTAATTTTAGTTACTGTTGTCCTACAGTTTTGTAACATTAATTTTAGTTACTGCTGTGCTCTAGTTTTATAATATTAATTTTAATTACTATAATTATCCAGCTTTGTAATACTGTAATGCACTGGGCTTCACTATTTGTGGTAAGTACAACACAGATAATTTATTGTAAAAGTTTGTGCTTAAAGACAACTAAACAAAGTGTAATATTATTATTATTACTTTATAAATAATTGAAAATTGTGTTAATTTTGCTCGTGAAATCTACCGATTTTTAATATTAATTTTATCTGCTTAAATCCTTTTATTATTTTAAACTCATAGAACCTTCCAGTTTTATAACACTATTTTTGTTTTATAACACTATTTTTGTATTTGTGTTAAAAATACCACAGTTTATCTGCATGTGTTATGATCGCGTGTTTCAACATCTACCTGCGTTACTGAAAACACTGAACTGTCTTTAACTTTTCAAAGAGGAAAATGAATTGTGAGTATTAGGTTAATAAAATAAGACATTTATTATCCTAGTTCCGAAGTTTAATTTTTCTAAAAGAAAAATTATATATATTTGTTTGTTTTTTTAGTTTTGCGCAACGGATATCTAAAAGATCCACATCTAATTCAGCAGTGTAAAACTACTCATCACTACCCACCGCCAACTTTTGGGCTATTCTTTTACCGACGAAAATGAGATTGACCGTTAAATTATAATGCCTCCACGGTTGAAAGGGCGAGCATATATTAGGTGATGGAGATTCGGACCCACGAAACTCGGATCACGAGTCGAGCGCATTAAACACCCGGCTATATGGGGCGTGATTATATGTTATTGTTAGAGAGAATTATACCTAAGTCCAATATAATATTTTCATAGTTTTCTTTTAGTAAGAGAAATGTTCATCAAAAAACTTGTTTAAGAAATAAAACGAAAAAATGTATTGTGAGAAAAATGTAACATTATGAGAAGCGGTTAAACGAATGTTTTTGTTTTCTCTAATGATTGGCAACCAATGACGTAAATTACTATTAGCGAAAGTGTTTTATGTATTTTTATCAAACAAAAACAAATGTTATTATATTATATATTATTTCTCATATTACACTGATTTTCTATATTTTGTATGAATACAAAGTTATTAAAAAGTAAAGCTACAGGCCGCTGTTTTCAATTTTAAAAGTCCCCAGTAGTTCAGCGGATAACCACTACACAATGATCAATCCAAGAAATAGGCTAACCAACCAACTTCTCAAAAAACATAACAGTTGTTTACATCTGAACTAGTAATTTATGGAGAGTTTTTAACGAGTTTTAGTCATTAAAAAACAGTTTCCCTCTATCTTATCTGGTACACCTCAGATCTGATTCACTATTTCCCACAATAGAACAGCGGTATGTTTGAAAACTCACAACGTTAGGAACCGGGTTTTGATACCAGTTGTGGGTACAACACAACCCATTGTGTAGGTTTGTGCTTACTAAAAAACAACAAATAATTTTAAACTACTGACCAGTAGTACTGTTCCCTCACACACACGCTAAATGAATTGAATGTCATTCTCTAAACGTACCTAATCGCAATATGCCAAGCGTGATTTTGAGTATGATAAAAATTAGTAAAATCATATTTCTTTATTTACAAAAGTTTTGCTTAGAGCCCTAATGCATTCTATGACTTACAGTGTCTTCAGGTGTGGAGTGCAGTTTCGACTTTTCTGAGCTCGACTACAAGGCTTGGGTCACTGAAAGTGTTTTAAACATAATCTATTACATAACACACGCGACAATAATTTAAAAGTACTCAGAAAGTAATTTAACAAATTACTGGACTAGCTATTACATTTTTAGTCATTTTATATAGAAAGAAATTATTCTGATGGTTTATTTACAGTTTTTTTTGTTCTTCTTTTTTAATGTTGTTGCTAACTTGAGTTGAAAAATATGTAATAATCATAAGTTGCATGAACCACGTTTGTGGTTTATAATAGGAATCGCTACATTTGTTCTTTGTTATTTAATATTGTTCCGCCAGCCTATGGCAAAACTGGCTGTGAGTATTGTAACAAAACCTGGACAGTATTACTAAACGCATCATTACAAATTGCGTAAGGTACTTTTTAACTTTATCTGATTACGTATCAAATTACACCTACACAGAATAACGGTTGACACCCAGTCATTATAATGTGAGCTCGACATGACCATGTAGTTAGGGCGCTCGACTCGCTATTTGAGGATCGCGGATTCGAATAACCGTCATACTAAACTTGCTCATCCTTTCAGCCCTGGGGACGTTATATGCAAAGGTCAATCTCACTATTCGTTGGTGAAAAAGTAGCCCAACAGTTGGCGGTGGGTGATGATGATTAGCTGCATTTTCTCTAATCTTATACTGCTAAATTAGGGACGGCTAGCACAGACAGCCCTCGTGTAGCTTTGCCCGAAATTCAAAACAAACATTTTTAATGTAGTCTGTACTTTGTGTGGAGCCTCATAATTTATTACATCTATATAGCTGTTTTAAAGCCGTGGATGTAATTTAATGTTTATATGTCAGCACTGACACATGTAGCATTGTGATTATTACAACTCGTGTATCATTTGTTTGTGTTTTGTTCCTCCTATTTACGACACTGAAGATCACAGTTATTTTTTACCAATGCACGATTGATTTCGGCCATATTATAGAAACGTCTAAGTTGTCTCCCACGACAGAATTTGTTAAACCGTACATAGCACTAAGCTCAGTTTCGAACATCGAATCGGCAGTCACGGTGGTGGCTGATGGTAAGTGTCGAATTGTAGCCAACATTACGTGACTGCAGATGGAGTAACCATGCTTGAAGAAGTGACAATGGTAAAAATAACAGCGATTCTGAAGGAAAGTGAGACATGCATTTTATATATGTATATTTTATTTCAAGAATATTTAGTTTCAGATAAAGCGTATAAAGTGACACAACCCAAACAAAGGAGGTAAATATTTATTAATTCAACTCATAAATATTAATTAACACATTTTGAACCTTGTGTCACGTTAAAAGGACATCTGAACTGTGACCTGTCTGGGTATAACTATCTGAGAGTCGGATGAAGAAATATAACATGGATAAGAAATATTAAAACTATATATCTTATTACAACACATTGTCTTATATTTACATTAAATATATAACTATAGTAGCTATGGATATTTTAAAATCATATATATAACATTTGGTATGTGTATCACGATACAACACACTGTTGGTGCATGAGATATCAATTACATCCAGTCTCCATGAACCAATCTAAATAGTACACTTGCCATTAGACTGGTTTATATCTGTAATGAACCAATAGAAATAGTACACTTGTCATTAGACAGGTTTATATCTGTGATGAACCAATCTAAATAGTACTCTTGCCATCAGACAGATTTATGTCCATCATGGATATATGTGTATATAAAACGATTATCAAATTAATTAATATTAAGAAGTGGAATAAAGATTTTCATCAAATTACAGAAAGAAGTTAAACAGCTTAAAATGAAAATACGTGACAAAAATAAACAAATTAAAGGTTTGAGTGAAAATAGGGATTTGTAGCTGAAATTAAACACTTTTAAACTTTCCCTCTAGTTTCTGTATAACTCTTCGGTTTTTTTTAATTAAACAGTTTTTAATAATCATGTGTATAATGACATACAACTGCCTTGTAAGATAATGTTGCATTATTACAGGGCCTGGCATGGCCTAGCGCGTTAAGGCGTGCGCTTCGTAATCTGAGGGTCGCGGGTTCGCGCCCGAGTCGCGCCAAAACATGCTCACCCTCCCAGCCGTGGGGGCGTTATAATGTGACGGTCGAATCCCATTATTCGTTGGTAAAAGAATAGCCTAAGAGTTGGTGGTGGGTGGTGATGACTAGCTCTCTAGTCTTACACTGCTAAATTAGGGACGGCTAGCACAGATAGCCCTCGAGTAGCTTTGTGCGAAATTCCAAAACAAACAAACAAAGCATTATTAAAAATAAGGATGACTTACATTTAGAATAAACTTAATAAAACGAAAGAGTAATTTTAGTAAACCATCAAAAACCTTTTGTTGTGATTTTTTAATATAAATAAATCGAAAAAAATCTGAATAAATTATATGTTTCATATATT
This sequence comes from Tachypleus tridentatus, assembly GCF_004210375.1. Lineage (NCBI taxonomy): Eukaryota > Metazoa > Arthropoda > Merostomata > Xiphosura > Limulidae > Tachypleus > Tachypleus tridentatus. The sequence continues at coordinate 4,466,470 of NC_134828.1, forward strand.
TAAAAGAAGTTGATTGTACATATACATTGAGGAATAAAGTGCTTTTTGTCCTCTAACTTCAGTGGGTAGGTATAAAGTTATGAGTAGAGGACAAGTAGACGTTCCAATTGACACGTTGTAGAACCAAAAACGTGGCACGTAATGACAATACTTTTGTTAACAGAAACACTCTAACGTAAACGAGAATTGACGGATGTTCAGAATCGATGCGACAAGCAACGTGCTTTCACTGCAGCAAAACCCACGAGTCCTTATCAGTGGCGACAGTTTTTCTTTTCTGGATTATTTGACCTTACAAGTACTTTAAACAGTAATGTTAATTAGGAAAACAAGTGTCCATTACTGTACATTAGGAAGTTGGTTCGTTCTTACTTATCTATTAATACACACTTGAAGAACTTTAATTAAGTCATTTCTTTTCTATGTGTGTAAAACATTGTAAAAATGTGCTGTCTGATACCGTAATGTTTAAATAATACGATGGAAAATTTACTGAGGCGCATAAGAAGTAAACCTGTGTAAGTCATTCATATAGAACAACTGTGTAAAAATAATATTCTGAGTCACTCCAGCACTATCTACTCTGGCCATCCTTAATACGGAGACAGACTTCAGGGAAGGTAGTCAGTATCACACACCGCCCATCTGTGAGCTACTCTAATCGATTATTGTGATTTGAATCTCATTCTTATAACGGATCCACGGGCCCAAAGGTCAGAGCACAAATTTCTTTGGCGGTAACGTGACTCGAACCACAGAACCTCGGATCTACAGTCCGGCATAACAAAGTATGCCTAATAACGTATTTTACACCTGCTAAAAGTTTATAAGGTGTCCTCGTTACATTCATACACGTTCTAATTATAAAACATTCAATTAGGTTTAACCGTCTAACTATATTCTTATATGATTGTAAATCAGCGCCTTCTCATTGTGTTTTATAAAATCTTCACGACCTGGGTAGGAGCAACTTGAATTATTGGTGTCTTGAATAGTCGCACAAACCTGAACACTGTTTTTAAAATAGGGCTGAAAGAAGGCGGCAGCGAGTGAACATCACCCATCAAGTTTAAATAAAATAATGTGATTTAACAGCCCCTCCCACCCCAGTAGTAATCCCAAAATCTTATAACTCAAAATTTGGTTTCGATACACATAGTTGTCGTAGCACAGATAGCATATTATTTAGCTGCTTTGCTTAACAACAACCATTCAAACAAAACTGTCGCTTTTTAAAAATCATTCACGACTCCAAAGTACGAAGCCCGATCTTGCGCAACGGGACAGAAACATTGGATCCTTCAATTCAAATTCCGATACTCAAACCACTCGGTCACTCACAGTCAGCAAAAGGAAAACGTCACCTCGAGAATGAATTGAAATTTTATCGTAGTTAATGGCCAGGTAGTTAAGGCACTCGACTCGTAATCCGAGGGTCACGGGTTCGAATCCGCGTCACACCAAACATGGTCGCCCCTTCAGTCGTGAGGACGTTATAATGTGACGGTCAATCCCATTATTCGATGGTAAAAAAGTAGCCCAAGAGTTGGCGGTGGGAAGTAATGACTAACTGCCTTCCCTCTAGTCTTACACTGCTAAATTAGGGACGGCTGGCGCAGATAACCCTGTTGTGGCGAAATTCAAAACCAACCAGTCGTAGTTAGTATTCAATCATTAAATAAAATCTAAATACCAAACTTTTAATACTGAAGTAGATTAACCGAAGTTTATTAACTTTCCTTAATGTATATGAGGTTCATTTTTATTCCGTATGTAAAGTTGTTAACCTTGGATTCAACAAACAGGTTATTCTTCTGGTAGTTTATAATTCATTACTTCTGACCCACGTTTATTGTAAAGGACTTGAGTATTTTGAAGTCAAAGGGTTAGGTTCTTGTTCTTCCACTGTTTAGATCAAAATATTTTTCTTCACGCTGTCATAACAAAAGCCAAGCCTATTTTTGCTTTCTCTGTTTACTGATTTAACAGATCCTTACTCTATGCAGAGCTTTCTTTATCTGTTGTTCACGTTAAGCAGAGAAAACATTCTCAGTTATACATCTAGAAGCCGTATCCATGTTTTTCTTTTAATCAAAATTAGATTTCATTTTGATATGTGTGTGTGAAGGACAGGAATAAGGCTTAGTGTGACTCTAGATTTGAACCTATGTGGCTTATACATCAATCCGGTACTGTGTGTGTGATTGTTTATTTAATAACAGGTCAGTTTTGTTTCCATTCCTTTAAACATTTGTTCATACAGCATTTTTTCGTAATGAGCTGTCCATACTTTGTTTTAAAGAGCACAATTGTATTTTTTAAAATTATATTTTATCATATCTTAATTAACTAACTTCGATACACCTCAAGAAGATATGACAATTAAGTTCTAAAAAAAAACAAAAAAACTGACCACAGTCACTTCACTGGTCAGTGTATAAGCAATGTATCACGTAGTTACCAATAGAATTGCACGAAGAAGAAAAGTCACACACACACAAACATACAATAGAATTTCCTCCTAATACACATGAGAATTGCAAACCGTTAAAATATATTCAATTAGTCCACATATACTAATGATAAACTAAGACTGATAGCTTTGGTTAACAGAAAACTGCAGCCGACTTATTATTGAATGACAAAGGAGGTGACCATTCTTAAAATATCGTAAAATCATGTATTTTACAAGAAACCATGAGACTCCGGACATTTTTCTACATCTGTATTTTATTTTGTAACTGTTGTTATGTATAACTGGACTACTATGTAATTGTATGAAAACAACGTAAATAACTGTGAGAGTCTGTCACACTGTTATAATTGGTTCTTTGTGCTGTTCACCTAGAAAATCAACAATTCCTTTTACGTAATATCTATATATTAAAACGATTCATCAAAAACGTTAACCCATGTCACATACAGCTTGGTGAAGTAATGTATCTGTAAAATAAAGCTGTTATTTTAGTGTTAAGTACTACTTCATAAGGTCATGTGTTATATTAAACACCACAAAAGTCATACAGCTGTAAAGTGGTCAGTCAAACTGTTATTTTAGTGTTAAATGCTACTTCATAAGGTCATGTGTTATATTAAAACCACAAAAGTCATACAGCTGTAAAGTGTTCAGTCAAACTGTTATTTTAGTGTTAAATGCTACTTCATAAGGTCATGTGTTATATTAAACACCACAAAAGTAATACAGCTGTAAAGTGGTCGGTAGAGCTGTTATTTTAGGGTTATATGCTACTTCATAAGGTCATGTGGTATATTAAACACCACAAAAGTCATACAGCTGTAAAGTGGTCGGTCAAGCTGTTATTTTAGAGTTAAATGCTACTTCATAAGGTCATGTGTTATATTAAACACCACAAAAGTCATACAGCTGTAAAGTGGTCAGTCAAACTGTTATTTTAGTGTTAAATGCTACTTCATAAGGTCATGTGTTATATTAAACACCACAAAAGTCATACAGCTGTAAAGTGGTCAGTCAAAGTGTTATTTTAGAGTTAAATGCTACTTCATAAGGTCATGTGTTATATTAAACACCACAAAAGTCATACAGCTGTAAAGTGGTCGGTAAAGCTGTTATTTTAGTGTTAAATGCTACTTCATAAGGTCATGTATTATAGTAAACACCACAAAAGTAATACAGCTGTAAAGCGGTCGGTCAAGCTGTTATTTTAGAGTTAAATGCTACTTCATAAGGTCATGTGTTATATTAAACACCACAAAAGTCATACAGCTGTAAAGTGGTCGGTCAAGCTGTTATTTTAGAGTTAAATGCTACTTCATAAGGTCATGTGTTATATTAAACACCACAAAAGTAATACAGCTGTAAAGTGGTCGGTCAAGCTGTTATTTTAGAGTTAAATGCTACTTCATAAGGTCATGTGTTATATTAAACACCACAAAAGTCATACAGCTGTAAAGTGGTCGGTCAAGCTGTTATTTTAGGGTTAAATGCTACTTCATAAGGTCATGTGTTATTTAATCAAGGTACTTTATAAAAATCAACCGAAAATCACAACTTACTTTCACCATAGAGACCAATACAACCACCAACCAAGAATCCTAGTGGCTGGCTTACCCCTGTTATTTGTTCTCGATAGTTACATGTAATAATAGTACGATACAGTATGAATAATGTGAAATCATTGGTGACTTTGAAATGTAATTTTATCAAAAACACTCCAGTTCCATTTACTGTCCTGTTAAAGCAACATATTACCAACTGAAAACTGAATTATAAACCACTTGGTAATTATTTCTGATAATAGCGACAAACTTGTATTTGTTTGTCGTATTGGCTTCTAAACATAACAAGGGTTGATATCCAATTATAGATTAAAAACACAACAACATCTATTTGTCTTTATTGACTTGTGACCGTCATAGCCAGATGGTTAGGGCGCTCGACTTGTATGAGGGTCACAGGTTCAAATCCTCGTCGTACTAAACATGCTCGCTCTTTCACTCAAAATGATGTTATAACGTGACGATCAATCCCACTATTCGTTGGTAAAAGAGTAGTCCAAGAGTTGCGGTGGGTGGTGATGACTAGCTGCCTACCCTCTAGTCTTACACTGCTAAATTCGGGACGGCTAACGCAGGTTGCCCTCGTGTAGCTTTGCGCAAAATTCAAAAACAAAGAAACTTTATTGACTTCGCGCATTATTACTAAGTTGTATCGTTTGGCTAATTGTACTGCTTGTGTTAAATTCTTGTCTCACTCAGAAAGTCACGCTAATAGAAATACCTGACATCTAGAACGTAAAGTAAAGTAACAACAAATGAAAGTGATGTGAACAAAGAGGTGAACACCACGAAACCTCAAACTGTTGTTAACCATAACCACCACACAATGATCAGCCAACCAACTTCTCAAGAAATGTAACAGTTGTTTACATCTGAACTAGTAATTTAGGGAGAGTTTACCTAAATATGGAAGTTTTAAATGAGTTTTAGTTATTAAAAAACAGTTTCCCTCTCTCTTATCTGGTACACATCAGATCTCATTCACTAGTCCCCACAATAGCACAGCGGTATGTTTAAGAACATACAACGCTAGGAACCGGGTTTTGATACCAGTTGTTGGCATAACACAGATCGCCCATTGTACAGCTTTGTGCTTAACAAACAACAACTGATTCACCTAGGTAACAGTACATATATAGAGACAAATATATATTTGTATGTATATATATAGAGACAGATTGCATAACTATATATTTGTATGTATATAGAGACAGATGGCATAACTATATATTTGTATGTATATATATACAGACAGATTGCATAACCATATATTTGTATGTATATGTAGAGAGAGACAGATTGCATAACTATATATTTGTATGTACATATATAGAGACAGATTGCATAACTATATATTTGTATATATTTTTAACGTGGCGGCCTTTGTAGCCTCGCTGATTTCCTTCAATACTAATTTTTTCACACAAACGGCGTTATTAGCTGGGTTTTGCAGTACAGTCGATTTATTTTTGGGATATATGATGAAATTTATACTTTTGTATAAGAAGTAAGTTTATCAGTTATTAAACAACTTCTTACCAACTCAATGAAGAAAAAACGGTATGAATGGAGTCTGAAATACAAGAAATGGACGCAAGAACAATGGAGGAAGGTGTTATTCAGTGAGTAGACTCATTTCTTCGTACAGGGTCAAAGAAGTCTGCATGTTCGCAGATCTCCAGGTGAGAAACTTCGGGAATATCACATCAATCAGTTCGTAAAACATCCCTTGAAGAAGATGTTTTGGGGCTTTTTCAGCTACTATTGCGTCGGAGGCTTACATGTCGTAGGAGGTATGAGGCGAGGACCACAGTACATCGAAGTTTTGCATAGAAGAGTCGTTCCAGAATTGAAAAAGAGATTTCCAGATGGATCTGGCATTTTTCAGCAAGATCTGGCTCCGTGCCACACATCGAAACTTGTGAAGAATTTTATGACTAAAACGCGAATAAAGGTGCTGGATTGGCTTGGAAACTCTCCGGACTTAAATCCTATTGAAAATCTTTGAGCGATTTGTAAAGAAAGTCTTCGGGGAAAATACTATACTACGAAAGATAAGCTAATTGAGGTGTGGTACCGCGATCCAAAAATTAGTAAAGATTGCAATCAACTCGTGGATTTAATGACAAAGCGGAGTAATGATCTTCTGAAAAATAAAGACCGTCATATCATGTATTAATTTGTGAGTAATTTTTGGATTCTCAGAAATAAAACGCAAAAAATTGAAAAATCGTAATTTTCTGTCTTGTTTCAATTAATTTGCACAAGGGTGTAATTGCCAAAGTCAAAACTTTAATGCGAAGTTTGCTGGCCTTGTAGGAAGTAATAAAACCATTGGAGAGGTTACACTCTGTTTGACCTTTGGTAACGAATCCAGTAAGTTTATCAGAAAATTTAGATAACGTATAAAAAATATTGAAGAGCTAGAAACTGGTTTCACAGAGACGTGAGAAAAAATTCTCTGGAGATTAGGTTTGATTATTTTTAAGCACAAGACTACGCAATGGGATATCCATAATATGCCCAACATAGGTATCAAAATCCGACTTTTTTAGTATGGAAATTCTGCAAAATTACCGTTAAACCACTGGAGGGCGTTCTAAAGAGAAAAGTGAAGATCTACAAGGGTGCAATAAGTTATCGATAGTTAGGCTTAGGAAGAGGTAGGTGGTCATAGAAACAAATGTTAACTCTGAAAATAAATGTGATTTCACACTTTTAAAGTTCTCGTCCATTGTCAGATAAAGTGATTTCAATCACATGTTAGAAGTATGTACTATTAAAACTATAATTTTAAAAAGCCGTACTTCATACATGTAAGCTTAATTATGAATGTATGTATTTTGAAATACCAATGTCTTCTGAAAGTAAGTTCATAAGATTTTCTAGTTATCATTACATTACCTTAATTTAAACTACTGTTTTAACAGGTTTTCTTTTATTTTTACATTCTAATTACGATTTTCTTTGTTTTATAAATTCACGCTTTTACGTGAATAACAGAAGCGTAATGCTTCATTTTTTGTAAAATTACAACGATAAGAGTGTAAGCACCAACATTTTGAGCAAAAAAATTCGTGTTTGTTAGAACTACAGTTTCGTTCCCTAAGAGCTAATGGACAGAAAAAGACTCGTTAGGTTAGAAACGTGGAAGTTCGATCACATTTGGAAGAAGCCATCAGTGGCAAATGGTGTTGGCTTGAGAGAAGTGATACATGGTCAGTCGAAGTATTAAGTAATGTGGAACAAAAGATTCTGTGTTTCATTCTGTAATGAAGTCTGTTCTGTATAACTGAAGAACAAAGTTGCTTTATGAAACTTCATATTATGTAAAACTAAAATTCAGTAAGTTTTTATTGTCAATATTACTTGGCTTGTATAAGTTTTATAGTTGCAATAAATACTAGAACGAATTTAGTTTGGGGGTTATCAAATTACAGTTTTGCCATTTAAATAGTTTTTGCTTTGAAAAACACTGTAGACCAGTAACTCCTGTGATTTTTCAGATGATGGCCACGTAAGTCAGGCTGAAAATGTGTTTCTTGATGAATACATTATTCCTTAAATAGAGTTTTGTTTAGTATGCAATGTTTAATAATACAGTCCACGAATCAAGTTTTAGAGGACCTGATGTGGTTCCAGTATTGTGGGTCATTGTGGTGCGTGAAGAAAATTTTGAGATAAATATTTAAATATCACATAGTAAGGAATAAACGATAACTATTGTTAAGAGAGTTTTAAGGCTTTGGTAACAGTCATTAAAGTGTGTAACTTACAAATAGCAATAATAACCAGAAACCTTAACTATAGTTATGAAAGTAACCTCGCATCATAAATGGTAAGGGTACTTAGTATATTTGTGATAGTGATAGTTTCAATTGTTTTCGTACTTTGTCGCATGTTTAGTCTGATTCAAGATATTTTAAAAGTTCTGATCAACACCACATGTATGGGGATAAATAAAACCTCAAGGTTATCTCACATAAAAGTATTAAATATCCTGTTATTTAAAAACGTCCATGTTTATTACAATAATAGGAAATTAAATCTCTAATAAAAGATTGATACTACAGTGTTTCTCTAACATGTTTTGAAAGTCAAAGTAATGAAATAAAAAAGGTGTACTTCACGTTTCGAACTCTAGATAATTTACAGTTTGTATGTACTTCACGTTTCGAACTCTAGATAATTTACAGTTTGTATGTACTTCACGTTTCGAACTCTAGATAATTTACAGTTTGTATGTACTTCACGTTCCAAACTCTAGATAATTTACAGTTTGTATGTACTTCACGTTTCGAACTCTAGATAATTTACAGTTTGTATGTACTTCACGTTTCGAACTCTAGATAATTTACAGTTTGTATGTACTTCACGTTTCGAACTCTAGATAATTTACAGTTTGTATGTACTTCACGTTTCGAACTCTAGATAATTTACAGTTATTCATAGTTAAATTTGTTGCAGTTTTCTTTTAGTTTCAGTTTTATGAAACTGTATAATTATTTTTTTTTTCATTTTTCCATCAACAATAATAACATTTGTATTTTTTTCTCAACTTCTAGCTGTCACCACTATTGAGGATTTTGTAGATACAACTATTGTCCTCAAGAAAGACAACAATGAACTGGGGATTAGTGTCACAGGGGGAAATGACACCTATTTGGTAAGATATTAAAAACTGATGACCAATTCTTAGGTCGGGTTAAGTTTGTAAGTCTACTGTAAGTGACGTCACCAAATGTCTACAATAACGAGACATTTATAACTGTAGTAGTCTACTTCAGAAGAACAATCTATAAAATAACATTGTTTACTTACTTTAAGCATAGAGATTCACAATGGTCCATCCTCATTGTATTTCCACAGGAGTGAACCCTGAAATTTAGCATTCTTAAGCCCTTATATTTACTGTTCAGCTGCCGGGAGTATTATATTTATTACCGAAATTTAAATTAGTCTGAGATTTCTCATGGAGACTTCATTCTTAACTCTTTAAGAAACCCACACTGAGGAGATTGAAACTTAATAAATTTGAACCAAATTAGGGTAATTCTTTAGATATCAGTAACAATACTTGTCACTTCTGTATATTTAAGAGTAAAATGTTTTGCTTGAAACTTTATGAAACACAGTTTGCGAACTACATTTTGTCTCGTATTTTCATGCAAGGTTACAAAAAGGGTTACCTACGTATAGCACTCTTTAATTTTTGACCTGATAGACAGGAGAGAAAGCAGCACTCGCCACCAAATCTTAGGTTACTGTAATTTTGTTTGACAAAATATTTGGATTGGACCGACACTTGTATAGTGCACTCATGGGCGTAAAGTGTGAACATGTTTGTTTGTACGGTGAATCATTAACCATCAGGTTCACAGTCCGTATAATCCAACTACATGGTTACACTCAGCCTGAAACCCCAGATTTGTAAACAATACATACACTTCGTAAACATTAGGAAGTATCTGTATACCAGTAAAGAACTCCACTAAACTAGTACTATCCTGTAGAGATTTAAGGAAATATCTGTATACCAGTAAAGAACTCCACTAAACTAGTACTATCCTGTAGAGATTTAAGAAAATATCTGTATACCAGTAAAGAACTCCACTAAACTAGTACTATCCTGTAGAGATTTAAGGAAATATCTGTATACCAGTAAAGAACTCCACTAAACTAGTACTATCCTGTAGAGATTTAAAAAAATATCTGTATACCAGTAAAGAACTCCAATAAACTAGTACTATCCTGTAGAGATTTAAGGAAATATCTGTATACCAGTAAAGAACACCACTAAACTAGTGCTATCCTGTAGAGATTTAAGGAAATATCTGTATACCAGTAAAGAACTCCATTAAACTAGTACTATCCTGTAGAGATTTAAGGAAATATTTGTATACCAGTAAAGAACTCCACTAAACTAGTACTATCCTGTAGAGATTTAAGGAAATATCTGTATACCAGTAAAGAACTCCACTAAACTAGTGCTATCCTGTAGAGATTCTAGTACTATCCTGTAGAGATTTAATACTGACGAGAATACTTATTTGAATTAAAACAGAACCATTCTGCTGGAAGAGGGTCTAACATTTCAAATATTGTGTCAAATGTAATCAACCCTCGTGCTAGTGAGACAATTAAAAGTAATACTTCTTACTCTTACTTCTTACTCTGACATTGAAAAGACGTCAAAACTGAAACCTTACGATGTTAGCGCCAGGAAGCGCGTGACGTTAGTAGGAGTTTGTTGATAAAAACTGTGGCTCCTGCCTGTGTTGGTTAATTACCACATCAAAAGCTGTTGGGAAACAGCAACAAGTCGCTGCTAAAAGTGATTTTATTGGCTGTACATCATATTGAAAGTCAGAATACCCCAGTTGACAATAGACTAAATATAACTTTTCAACACAACTTCTTCTGGTATCGACACTTATGAGATGGTTAAATAAAACTTAAAAGTGAACCATCAACAATGTTTTTGTACTTTCACTTGAGAACTCTATTGATGCAGAAATCCTACAGAAAAACCTATGCCTTGTAGGTTAGCAAAGGCCGCTACGTGACCTAAAGGTAAAGAAACGTTGTACATAAAAACTCTGCTTCATCATTAAATATTACACAGTATTCACTATATTTAACCTCCATTTCATTTGACTATTTCAGTTGTGCCACATTTTCGTTTCCTCAACTTATAATTATATATTCAAGTTCTTTATTCTTGTGTGTTGTAATTCTTCTGTTGTAATTACAAATATTGTTTGCTTGTTTTATATCCCACGTTATTGATGATGAAATTGTGAGAATTCCCAAACATTTAATAAATGTTTCCTGTTATCACGTTTGTGTTTTGTTTTATCACTAACTTATGTTATATTTTGAGGATTCCCAAACATTTAATAAATGTTTCCAGTTATCACGTTTGTGCTTTGTTTTATTATTATGTTTTATTGTGAGGATTCCCAAACATTTAATAAATGTTTCCTGTTTTCACACTTGTGCTTTGTTTTATCATTAAGTTATGTTTTATTGTGAGGATTCCCAAACATTTAATAAATGTTTCCTGTTATCACGTTTGTGTTTTGTTTTATCATTAACAGTGAAGGTTTATAAATATCAAATCGGAGTTTGATCGACACACCACAGTTTGTCGATAGAGTAATCAACAAGAGACAAACAAAAGAACAACATTTAGTTTTCTAAAATTATCATTCAATTATTAATATAGTGAAGCATACTTTGTTTGAAAACAATGACGACCATTAATATGTCAATGGAAAATTATTTTTATTCTTTAAAAGAATCAAGGAATTTGTATTTACGTTTCGAGTTCTATTTGATTAGAGTTTCCAGACATTGATCTTTGTTGGTGATTAGAGTTTCAAGACATTGACCTTTGTTGGTGATTAGAGTATCAAGACGATGTCCTTTGTTGGTGATTAGAGTTTCAAGACCCTGCCTTTTGTTGATATTTAGAGTTTCAAGACGCTGACCTTTGTTGGTGATTAGAGTTTCAAGATGCTGACCTTTGTTGGTTATTAGAGTTTCAAAACGCTGACTTTTGTTGGTTATTAGAATTTCAAGACGCTGACTTTTGTTGATACTTAGAGTTTCAAGACGCTGACCTTTGTTGGTGATTAGGGTTTGAAGACGCTGACCTTTGTTGATACTTAGAGTTTCAAGACGCTGACCTTTGTTGGTGATTAGGGTTTGAAGACGCTGACCTTTGTTGGTGATTAGAGTTTCAAGACGCTGAACTTTGATGGTGATTAGAGTTTCAAGACGCTGACCTTTGTTGGTGATTAGAGTTTCGAGACGCTGACCTTTGTTGGTGATTAGAGTTTCAAGACATCGTCCTTTGTTGGTGATTAGAGTTTCAAGACACTGACTTTTGTCTATGCATAGAGTTTCAAGACGCTGACCTTTGTTGGTGATTAGAGTTTCAAGACGCTGGCCTTTGTTGGTGATTGGAGTTTCAAGACGCTGACCTTTGTTGGTGATCAGAGTTTCATGACGCTGACCTTTGTTGGTAATTAGAGTTTCAAGACATTGACCTTTGTTGGTGATTAGAGTATCAAGACGCTGTCCTTTGTTGGTGATTAGAGTTTGAAGACCCTGTTTTTTGTTGATATATAGAGTTTCAAGACGCTGACCTTTGTTGGTGGTTAGAGTTTAAAGACGCTGAACTTTGTTGGTGGATAGAGTTTCAAGACGCTTACATTTGTTGGTGATTAGAGTTTCAAGACGCTGACTTTTGTTGATGCTTAGAGTTTCAAGACGCTGACCTTTGTTGGTGATTAGAGTTTCGAGACGCTGACCTTTGTTGGTGATTAGAGTTTCAAGACATCGTCCTTTGTTGGTGATTAGAGTTTCAAGACGCTGACTTTTGTCTATGCATAGAGTTTCAAGACGCTGACCTTTGTTGGTGATTAGAGTTTCAAGACGCTGGCCTTTGTTGGTGATTAGAGTTTCAAGACGCTGACCTTTGTTGGTGATAAGAGTTTCATGACGCTGATCTTTGTTGGTGATTTGAGTTTCAAGACATTGACCTTTGTTGGTGATTAGAGTATCAAGACGCTGTCCTTTGTTGGTGATTAGAGTTTCAAGACCCTGCCTTTTGTTGATATTTAGAGTTTCAAGACGCTGACCTTTGTTGGTGATTAGAGTTTCAAGACGCTGACCTTTATTAGTGATTAGAGTTTCAAGACGCTGACTTTTGTTAGTGATTAGAGTTTCAAGACGCTGACCTTTGTTGGTGATTAGAGTTTCAAGACGCTGACTTTTGTCTATGCTTAGAGTTTCAAGACGCTGACCTTTATTGGTGATTAGAGTTTCAAGACGCTGACTTTTGTCTATGCTTAGAGTTTCAAGACGCTGACCTTTATTGGTGATTAGAGTTTCAAGAAGCTGACCTTTGTTGATGCTTAGAGTTTCAAGATATTGACCTTTGTTGATTATTAGAGTTTCAATACGCTGATTTTTCTAAGTGATTAGAGTTTCAAGACGCTAACCTTTGTTGGTGATTAGAGTTTCAAGACGCTGGCCTTTGTTGGTGATTGGAGTTTCAAGACGCTGACTTTTGTCTATGCTTAGAGTTTCAAGACGCTGACCTTTGTTGATGCTTAGAGTTTTAAGATATTGACCTTTGTTGATGATTAGAGTTTCAATACGCTGATTTTTCCAAGTGATTAGAGTTTCAAGACGATGACCTTTGTTGATTCTTAGTGTTTCATGACTGACCTTTTTTAGTGATTAGAATATCAAGACGCTGACCTTTGTTGGTGATTAGAGTTTCAAGACGCTGACCATTGTTGGTGATTAGAGTTTGAAGATGCTGACCTTTGTTAGTGATTAGAGTTTGAATACGCTGACCTTTGTTGATGCTTAGAGTTTCAAGACGCAGACCTTTGTTGATGATTAGAGTTTCAAGACATTGATCTTTGTTGGTGATTAGAGTTTCAAGACATTGACCTTTGTTGGTGATTAGAGTTTCAAGACGCTGACCTTTCTTGGTGATTAGAGTTTCAAGACGCTGACCTTTGTTGGTGATTAGAGTTTCAAGACGCTGACCTTTGTTGATGATTAGAGTTTCAAGACGGTGAGCTTTGTTGATGATTAGAGTTTCAAGACGGTGAGCTTTGTTGATGCTTAGAGTTTCAAAACATTGATTTTTGTTGGTGATTAGAGTTTCCAGACGCTGAACTTTGTTGGTGATTAGAGTTTGAATACGCTGACCTTTGTTGATGCTTAGAGTTTCAAGACGCTGACCTTTGTTGATGATTAGAGTTTCAAGACGCTGACCTTTGTTGGTGATTAGAGTTTCAAGACGCTGACCTTTGTTGGTGATTAGAGTTTCAAGACGCTGACCTTTGTTGATGCTTAGAGTTTCAAAACATTGATTTTTGTTGGTGATTAGAGTTTCCAGACGCTGAACTTTGTTGGTGATTAGAGTTTGAATACGCTGACCTTTGTTGATGCTTAGAGTTTCAAGACGCTGACCTTTGTTGATGATTAGAGTTTCAAGACGCTGACTTTTGTCTATGCATAGAGTTTCAAGACGCTGACCTTTGTTGGTGATTAGAGTTTCAAGACGCTGGCCTTTGTTGGTGATTAGAGTTTCAAGACGCTGACCTTTGTTGGTGATAAGAGTTTCATGACGCTGATCTTTGTTGGTGATTTGAGTTTCAAGACATTGACCTTTGTTGGTGATTAGAGTATCAAGACGCTGTCCTTTGTTGGTGATTAGAGTTTCAAGACCCTGCCTTTTGTTGATATTTAGAGTTTCAAGACGCTGACCTTTGTTGGTGATTAGAGTTTCAAGACGCTGACCTTTATTAGTGATTAGAGTTTCAAGACGCTGACTTTTGTTAGTGATTAGAGTTTCAAGACGCTGACCTTTGTTGGTGATTAGAGTTTCAAGACGCTGACTTTTGTCTATGCTTAGAGTTTCAAGACGCTGACCTTTATTGGTGATTAGAGTTTCAAGACGCTGACTTTTGTCTATGCTTAGAGTTTCAAGACGCTGACCTTTATTGGTGATTAGAGTTTCAAGACGCTGACCTTTGTTGATGCTTAGAGTTTCAAGATATTGACCTTTGTTGATTATTAGAGTTTCAATACGCTGATTTTTCTAAGTGATTAGAGTTTCAAGACGCTGACCTTTGTTGGTGATTAGAGTTTCAAGACGCTGGCCTTTGTTGGTGATTGGAGTTTCAAGACGCTGACTTTTGTCTATGCTTAGAGTTTCAAGACGCTGACCTTTGTTGATGCTTAGAGTTTTAAGATATTGACCTTTGTTGATGATTAGAGTTTCAATACGCTGATTTTTCCAAGTGATTAGAGTTTCAAGACGATGACCTTTGTTGATTCTTAGTGTTTCATGACTGACCTTTTTTAGTGATTAGAATATCAAGACGCTGACCATTGTTGGTGATTAGAGTTTGAAGATGCTGACCTTTGTTAGTGATTAGAGTTTGAATACGCTGACCTTTGTTGATGCTTAGAGTTTCAAGACGCAGACCTTTGTTGATGATTAGAGTTTCAAGACATTGATCTTTGTTGGTGATTAGAGTTTCAAGACATTGACCTTTGTTGGTGATTAGAGTTTCAAGACGCTGACCTTTCTTGGTGATTAGAGTTTCAAGACGCTGACCTTTGTTGGTGATTAGAGTTTCAAGACGCTGACCTTTGTTGATGATTAGAGTTTCAAGACGGTGAGCTTTGTTGATGATTAGAGTTTCAAGACGGTGAGCTTTGTTGATGCTTAGAGTTTCAAAACATTGATTTTTGTTGGTGATTAGAGTTTCCAGACGCTGAACTTTGTTGGTGATTAGAGTTTGAATACGCTGACCTTTGTTGATGCTTAGAGTTTCAAGACGCTGACCTTTGTTGATGATTAGAGTTTCAAGACGCTGACCTTTTTTGGTGATTAGAGTTTCAAAACGGTGACCTTTGTTGATGCTTAGAGTTTCAAGACTTTGACCTTTGTTGGTGATTAGAATTTCAAAAGCTGTCCTTTGTTAGTGATTAGAGTTTCCAGACACTGACCTTTTTTGGTGATTAAAGTTTCAAGACGCTGACCTATGTTGGTGATTAGAGTTTCAAGACGCTGACCTTTGTTGGTGATTAGAGTTTCAAGACGCTGACCTTTGTTGATGCTTACAGTTTCAAGACGCTGACTTTTGTTGGTGTTTAACATGACAGTAGGAATGATAAAATCCTGTTTAGAATGAAATTGATTCTTTACCGGATTTATTTCGAACGTAGGTTGTTTGGTGACGTTTAGTGAGAAGGTAGACATCTTCATACCTCTAGACGCAAGCTACCTAATTATAAAAATCAGAACGAGAAAGAAATTTGAGATTTAAAGATACTAGTCTCCGTGACAGGCTGATAAAAGATACTTAACGTTCTTAGTCAATGTCAGAAATCTATCATAATTAGAATGCATTAGTTGGGAACCATTACTGTTAACGACAGTTTTGGCCGTAATTCCAATAAAATCTATTCGCTCTGGGTGAAACCTAGTGGTTAGCTTACCTAGATTAGAAATGCGACGATTTCTGTTCGAGTTCAATTGCTGAAAAAAACAACAAATCCCAGTGTAGATAGGTTGTTAGGGCATTCAATTCGTAATCTCAGGGTTACGGGTTTGAATCCCCATCCTATCAAGCGTGCTCGCCCTTTTAGACGTGGGACGTTGTGATGTGATGGTGAATCTTATTCTTAGCTGATAAAAGACTAACCCAAAAGTTGGTGATAATGACTAGCTACCTTCCCTTTAGTCTTACACTGTTAGTTTGTTTTTGAATTTCACACAGAGCTACACGAGGGCTATCTGCGCTAGCTGTTCTTAATTTAGCAGTGTAAGACTAGAGAAAAGGTAGGTAGTCATCACCACTCACCGTTAACTCTAGGGCTACTCTTTTACCAACGAATAGTGAGATTGACCGTGACATTATAAGGCCTCCACGGTTAAAAAGACGAGCATGTTTGGTGTGGCAGGGAATCGAACCCGCGACCCTCGGATTACGAGTCGAGCGTACTAACCACCTAGCTATTCCAGGACAAACAATAATATATCTCTATTATCGGACATCTTAAGAGATATACATTAGTTCCAAATTCTATGGTAAAACAATGTTGAATATTCTTTAAAATGCACTTTTAAAAATATTTAAACATTGTTGAAAAACTTAATTAATCCAAATATCTATAAAGAAAAATAGGTTTGGTTCTTATATATAAAACACTAGTACAAGAAAGTGCGTAAACTAATAGTTAAGACTAACGATTTGGCAATTTGTTGTTTTTTACGCACATTTCTATGATGACAGAAAAGTGTGCGTAGTTTGTTAAAAACCAATAACTGTCAAGTGACGAAAACATCTAGGAATTTGAAGAAGATTTACTATGAATGCACATCATCATGATGTCGTATTAAAGTACAAGAAGCAGCTTTGGTTGATCTTTAGTTCAATTCTTCCTCATGTTTTTGTAATTAGTTCTTGATACTTGGAATTCAAAGTAATTTATAGAAGTTTTATTTGTATGGTTTGGATAATACCTGTAAACTAGTGACGATGACGTGATATTATTTACAATAAAGATCTTTGTATTGCCCACTGTAGCCATCTTCTAACTCGTATTTTCTGAAAAACTGGTTTCTCATCATCGAATTTAAACTAAAACTTTACTGAGAAAGTTCAAACTGATTTACCCGATAGTTGCTTTATTTGTTTTATCACAAAACTATACAATAAGTTATCTGTATTCTGTCCACCATGGGATTCAAACACTATATTTTAGCGTTGAAAGTCCAGAAACGTGCCTCTGAGTCCTTCCGTAAAAATGTGGAATATTTGTTTTGTAGCTGAGGGCATAATGGGCTGCGATCTACAACAGCAGAGATTGGATCCTGAATTCTAGCTTCGAAAGCCCTTACGTTTACCACATTTCTAATGTATTATTAAAAATGTATAAGTATTAGAAACATTCAAAATACGACATTTCAAGAAAACAACATTCCTTCTTATCCTACGATGATTTATTTGGAATTTGTAAATAAATAATGAATAAAATCTTAATATATATGTTGTGTAATGTTTAAACTTTATATTGCCAGCATACTGGATTGGGTTTGTCAATTTCATTTGTTATCAACTCAGTATCATAACTTCTGTGGTAAAAAAACTAAAAAAACTTTAATGGTACTATAAAAAGTTGGTTTGAAGTTTAATTAAAGTTACTTAAGAGAAAGATTGATCGCAAAGGTTTGCTGGTCTGTTTTATTGTTCAGGATAGCATATTTTATACATTGTATCTCAAACTTTTAGTCTGCCAGCTCAGTTGTCATTGTAATAAATTAATCGGTACTGAACGAGATGGTTAATGAATTGGAAACATTTAAGTACTTACTGCTGCAACTAAAATCGTTCTAGCCTTACGGGATTCAAAACCTTGCGACACTTGTACCATTTCTAGTGATTTTACTGCTTTGTATCAAACATGAATAACCTTTAATAAAAACACTACACAAGAGTTATCAGAGACAGATAACAGCTTCTAATTTTTAACTGTCAGATAAGATGGAATGTAGCTCGTCAATAGAACACACCACCAATAAATACATATTTATTATTATATTATTCAACTTTTAAAGGCGCTATGCAGAATATTAAATTGTTTATATTTAAACATTCTACGTGGTGGAGTCGTTATTACTATTCAATGTAAAACTCGTATAAATATAAATTTAAAGTATATTCTTTCTTGGGCAATGGACTAAGCTTAACGACAGTTGACGTTAGTTCAAGACATGTTACATCTTGTCAGTGTGGGACACCCTTGCACTGTAGTATTGAGGTAGGAGGTTCAACCTCAGGGCCCATAATTTTACTGTATGTAAATTATTAGCCACTGGGCTCACACAACCTTACATCCGCCACTGCACAGTTGGCTTACGACAGCTATCGTTAGTTCAGGACATGTTATATATAACTTGTCGGTGTATGACATACTAGGTTTAATGAAAGTGAACGTTATTTGAAGACATCTTATAACTTGTCATGTGTGACACACTAGGCTTACAACAGTTGACGTTAATTAAAATCGCGTTGTAGCTTATCAGTGTGTGATATATTAGGCTTAACGACATTTCACGTTAGTTGAAAACATGTTATATCTTACTATATAACAAATGAATTAGTGATAATTATGCAAAAATATGCTATGTAAGTCAATATAAAACCAAAAACTAGAGAATAAATGAATTAGTGAAATGTTTAATACATATAATGATAGATGCAGGGTAAATTATTGGTTATAAAGAATGTCTCATTCAAATATTGGACAAATTAAGATAATACGTGTGATAAAAACTGATAACAGTGTCATAATAGTTGTCACACTGAAATAATAAAATAAGAGTTTTATTTGTAAATTATAGGACACATAATTAATTTGTAAATTATAGAACACATAATTAAGTCTAGACTAAATTGTTTGATGTAATCACATTTTAAGACACCCCACGATGCGCCTTTGTCCAATTTAATAATTTACCAAATAATACCTTCTGCCTATGAAAGCACCGTCCACTTTTGTAAGACCAATGCAGGTAAATATATAAAAAGTGTAAACATAAGTTGAGAACAACTGAAATCTATAAGCAGTTCTACGAAAGTAATAGTTTCTAGCCCTATATAAGCTTGGTAATAACATCTACTAATAGATCCCTTGGTTACAATATCTGTTCCTAGCAGTGCACCCTCTGTTACTAGTTCGTCGCCTAGCAACATGCTCTATGTTGAATAACACTTAACTATATTATCACATGGCATCTCCTAGCAACGCATTATTTGATACTACTTCCTAACATAATCGTATCTGGTTTGTAGGACAATGAGATCGTTACACGTGTCACTCTCTGGTGGCGGACCATGAAACACTCGCCCTAATTACAACACCACCTACCGTTAACTCTTTCCGTGAGAGAGTAGTGGGATTGACTGTGGCTCTGTAAACCCCATAACTGAAAGGGCAAGCACGTTCAGAAACGCGGTTTCGAAGCCGTGGCCTACAGATTGCGAGTTAGGAGCTCTAATTACCAAACTATGCAGGGCCTGTATTAAATAAAAACAAAACTATAGATTTATAATTGAATGGCATAACTAGATTTAATTAAACGTTATATGGCTTGTTTTAAATATTAACTCTACGTTATAGATCAGAATTTGTTTTACAAGTAAATTATTCGCTTGGAGAATAAACAGTTTAAGATCTTTAGTAAGAAAGCAGCTTATCAATAGAACTTGTCGTGAGTCTAATACAATAATAATTGTTATTTAATAGCTCACATCTTATCTTATAGGAGGCCATAGTTGTAACAGATGTTCTTCGCTATGGTGCAGCTTTCCAAGATGGCCGTCTAAAGAGGGGAGATGTTTTGTTGGCTGTAAGTCGAATCATTTTATTAGTTTCAAAGTTTATTCCAGCACGATTTTAAATGAAAAAAATACAACATTTTTTTTTGTCTCCTACGGATTTTCTAGGTGAACGACATGTCACTGCGGGACATCTCCTTCAAAGAGGCTGTGAAGCTGTTACGCGAGGCAGCATCGCCCGTTCGACTGTTGGTTGTTAGAGAAAATCCCCAAACCTTATTTACAACTCACCAGAGTAAGTTATTTAGCAGTCTAAGCTTTTACATAATCTTAGCAACTGTTAATTCAAACTTTTATATGTCTGGTTCCAAAGTCAGGCTTAGCGTTGCCTCCTGCCATCATTACTTTTGAGCCTTTGTCTATTTCAATTCTTTCAGTAATTTTGTTTTATAGGGAGTCGAGGATAGATAAAATGAGAATTTACACAGAACGTAGTAATATTTTATTATAAGAATTACTACAAGTACTGTTTGGATTAAAGTTCAAAATAATGTAAGTCTGAGGTAACATTTTTTATAAGAATTGCTACAAGTACTGTTTGGATTAAAGTTCAAAATAATGTAAGTCTGAGGTAATATTTTTTCTAAGAATTGCTACAAGTACTGTTTGGATTAAAGTTCAAAATAATGTAAGTCTGAGTTTTTATGTAACGAAAGGTGATCTTACGAACTCTTAGATCAACCTCAAACATTCTAGAAAATCAATACGCTTATTTTTTATTATAAATAGCTCTTTGTGGCTAAACATTTTACCTTTTATTATGTTTAATTTTTTAGATTTCAAATGTTGTTTTGTTTTGAATTTCACGCAAAGCTACACGAGGGCTGTCTGCGCTCACACGTTGCTTCATTCCACTATTCGATTTGCTTCTATTATTAATTTTATTTAGTTTTCTGCATTTGCAGCAAGTTTTCTTCTGCTGTTATATTTTCTCCTATTATTATGCTTAACTTTTTAGCTTTCATGTATTATTTTCTTCTGTTAATTTATGTTGATATCAGGTTTACTACTTTGTTCATTGTGGTAGTTTTATTCCATTCATTGTTTTATCTGCTTTACTACTGTGTTCATTGTGGTAGTTTTATTCCATTCATTGTTTTATCTGCTTTACTACTTTGTTCATTGTGGTAGTTTTATTCCATTCATTGTTTTATCTGCTTTACTACTTTGTTCATTGTGGTAGTTTTATTCCATTCATTGTTTTATCTGCTTTACTACTGTGTTCATTGTGGTAGTTTTATTCCATTCATTGTTTTATCTGCTTTACTACTTTGTTCATTGTGGTAGTTTTATTCCATTCCTGTTTTATCTGCTTTACTACTGTGTTCATTGTGGTAGTTTTATTCCATTCATTGTTTTATCTGCTTTACTACTGTGTTCATTGTGGTAGTTTTATTCCATTCATTGTTTTATCTGCTTTACTACTGTGTTCATTGTGGTAGTTTTATTCCATTGTTTTATCTGCTTTACTACTTTGTTCATTGTGGTAGTTTTATTCCATTGTTTTGTCTGCTTTACTACTTTGTTCATTGTGGTAGTTTTATTCCATTCATTGTTTTATCTGCTTTACTACTGTGTTCATTGTGGTAGTTTTATTCCATTCATTGTTTTATCTGCTTTACTACTGTGTTCATTGTGGTAGTTTTATTCCATTCATTGTTTTATCTGCTTTACTACTTTGTTCATTGTGGTAGTTTTATTCCATTGTTTTGTCTGCTTTGCTACTTTGTTCATTGTGGTAGTTTTATTCCATTCATTGTTTTGTCTGCTTTACTACTTTGTTCATTGTGGTAGTTTTATTCCATTGTTTTGTCTGCTTTGCTACTTTGTTCATTGTGGTAGTTTTATTCCATTCATTGTTTTATCTGCTTTACTACTTTGTTCATTGTGGTAGTTTTATTCCATTGTTTTGTCTGCTTTGCTACTTTGTTCATTGTGGTAGTTTTATTCCATTCATTGTTTTGTCTGCTTTGCTACTTTGTTCATTGTGGTAGTTTTATTCCATTCATTGTTTTATCTGCTTTACTACTGTGTAAACAGTGCTGAGTCTTCTATCTGATCTGAAATTGAATCTTTTAGCGGCAGTTCATGATGAACGAATGAATTCTCTGTTGATATACAGGTACAATTCACTTGACGGGAAGCTAGCTAGTTCTGTTCTTAGCTGACCTTAAAAGATTTATATGCTAATTTTTCATCAAGGAAGATATGTCATGCCTTCATAGAAATACTGACGTCCGAAGTTAATTTTCTGAAGTTGATTGGTTGTAATGTTCGAAATCTGTAAATATTCCTTGTCATATATCTGTAGTTTTCCGATTAATAAACGTTTATCAAATATCAAGTCATCCCGTAAGTGATGTCTGAAAAGCTAATACAGGAAGTTCATTATCATTTTTATCTTTGTAAAAAGCTTTAATGACAAAAATATGTAGTAGAACATGCATAAAAATGTTCAAACAAATAGAAGAAACTAACCCAATACACTTTTTCAGATCATTAATCAAATAACCATTACGAAGATGGATGTGTCTGAGGAGCACATTAGTAACTGGTGATGTCGTCCCACAAACACATTAATTTCATTTAATAGTTTCCCTTTATAATTTAGGTGTTTCTATATATATTTATCAATAAGTTGATGACATCTAATTTGTTTCGACCAGTATATATCAAACCATCCCAAAAGTAATGTCCAAAAATTTAATACAGAAAGTGTATCATCATTTCTTCTTTATATAAGGCTTTAATGACTAAAATATATAGCAGGACGTGTATAGAAATGTTCAGACAAATAATAGAAACTAACCCAACTCCACTTTTTCAGATCATTAATCAATTACACCCTTATAAAGATGGATGTGTCTGAGGAGCCCATTAGGCATATAATGCTTTATGAGTTTAAGAAAAGCAATAGTGCGGTAGAAACTACACAAAACATTCAAGGTATTTATGGTGCAGAGTCTCTAAATGAAAGAAAATGTCGAAGGTGGTTTCAGAAGTTCAGATCAGGTGACTACAGCTTAAGTGATGCGCCATGTTCGGGTCGTCCTGTTGAGTTTAATGATGACTTGTTACTGGCTGCACTTGATGAAGATTATGCTGTAACAGTTGAACTAGTACAGAAGTGTGATTTAACCCATTTAACAGTTCACTGTCATCTGCAAGAGCTTGGAAAGGTGTTAGAACTTGGAAAATGGGTCCCCCATGATTTGAGAGAAGCCAACCTTAGAGCAAGAGTGCACATTTGCACTTCTCTGCTCTATCTTGAACATAGCTCACCTTTATTGAGCAAGATAGTGACTGGAGATGAAAAATGGATATTTTATAAAATGTTAAGTGCCGTAGACAATGACTCATTGCAGGTAAACTGGCTAAAGCACAGCCCGAAATGAACATCCACCCTAGGAAAGTCTTGCTAAACGTTTGGGAGATATTGTTGGTGTGATTCACTGTGAGTTGCTTTCATTCAATGTAATGATTTCATCAAACTTCTACTATCAACAGGTAGAGTGCTTGAATGTTGCACTGAAAGAAAGGAGCCATCCTTTGATCAGTCATAAAGGTGTTGTGTTAAATCAGGATAATGCATGGCCCCATACAGCAAGGATTACATCTGCAAAGACTGAAGAGCTAGACTGGTAAAAACTTCCACATCCTCCTTATTCTCCAGACCTTGCTACATCTGATTATCATCTATTCCAATGAAGATGTCAAAACTATTTTCTCTGTATTCTTTTCCTACAAACCCTATGAATTTTACAGAAGTGACATTCAGAAGCTTGTGAATCGTTGGCAGGAAGTAATGAATAATAATGGAACATACATTATTGATTAAGTAACATTAAAATCGCTTGAAATACTTTCTCTTTTTCTGAACCCAAAAATGGGACATTACTTATGGGATAGGCCCGGCATGGCCAAGCGTGTTAAGGCATGCGACTCGTAATCTGAGGGCCGCGGGTTCTGATCCCCGTCGTGCCAAACATGCTCGCCCTCCCAGCCGTGGCGGCGTTATAATGTGTCGGTCAATCCCACTATTCATTGGTAAAAAAGTAGCCCAAGAGTTGGCGGTGGGTGGTGATGACTAGCTGCCTTCCCTCTAGTCTTACACTGCTAAATTAGGGACGGCTAGCACAGATAGCCATCGTGTAGCTTTGCGCGAAATTCAAAACAAACCTTTTGAATCAATGGTCTGACATGTTCTGGTGGTATTGTGATGTTTTTAATTTATAATGTACTTGCTGAATCAAGGGCCTTACATGATTTAATGGTTAAAGTGCTCGACTGGTAATATGTGGGTCGAGAGTTCTAATTTTTTCATTGCAAGTCGTCGCATTTTAAGGTGTAGAATTGTTACAGCTAACAATTAATGACGGTCGATTCCCATTTTTCGTTTGTAAAAGAGCAGTTAAGAACTGACGGTAGATGGCGTTGACTCTGTTTTCTGGTTTGTCATTTGAAAATTAAGAACGGCTAGCGCAAATAGCCCTAATATTTCTACGCGAGGCTCGAAAACAAACGTGACCTTTTTAGCATATGTATTTCATTACACGTCGTAATACAAGGCTTTTCAGGAATTATTTAAACGGGTTTCTTTAGTAGGAATTTGACACACAAACGAGTAAAGTTTTAACTGTAAATCTTATCTATCTGTAGAAACGTATCTGCAGTTTAATATATTTTGCAAGTAAGTGTTAAGAATATAGCTGACTATTCTTGGTTGTAATCGTGCTAAATAGATCCATCTTTTGTTGTGCGCAATGTAACCGTAACGTTTCTACCGTTTCACCTATTTCAGTAACCATGAAATACAAAACTGTAAACGAAACTGTTTGTTTTTCTTGTGAGTGAAAACGAAAGCAACCAATTTACTAATTTCGTTTATAGAAGTTTAAAAAGATACGAAAAACTGGCTGTTTTATGAAATGTTTATGAATGGATAACATGAACCAGGTTTTCTTTAAACGTTAATGTCCTCTTCGACATTGTGCAATCTACAGATCTTTTTAAGCTGCCATGAATTATCCATTCTGTTTTCGTAAAACAACAAACAAACAATGACAAATCTTATAAAATGCAGGCCAGGTCTAAGTGGAATTTTATCATTCGCAACTGCAGAGGACTCCAGCGACAGACAGTAGTTAATTTCACATAAGATGTGTAGTTCGTTGTCTTCCGATAGAACAGCGGTAAGTTTACAGACTTACAACATTGAAGTCCAGGGTTCTATTGTCTGAGGTGAAGACAGCGGATAATCCCGTATGGTTTGACTCTAAAATAAACAAACGCAATTCAATATTGTATACAAAATAAAGATCGGATGTTTATTCGTTAGATATAGCGAGATCTCAGCAGTATTATAAAAATAATAAAAGATTCGACAAGGGAAGGTGAAGTTAAATTTTTGTGGGAAGCGGCTCAAGCCATCCCTAATGAAATGCATGAAAAATGAAGCAAGCTTTCAGGTATGACACAAATCTGTAACTTATTTAGGTGCCAAGTTAGTTTAAAATTCATTGAACGAATATCCCATTT
Organism: Tachypleus tridentatus; assembly: GCF_004210375.1. Classification (NCBI taxonomy): domain Eukaryota; kingdom Metazoa; phylum Arthropoda; class Merostomata; order Xiphosura; family Limulidae; genus Tachypleus; species Tachypleus tridentatus. The sequence continues at coordinate 4,491,990 of NC_134828.1, forward strand.
CAGTGCTAACCTCGTCCGATATTCCTCGCAAGTTCATCATGGTGGAACTACGAAAAACCAGTGTGAAAGACAAATTAGGCATGAGTTTCATCCAAAGGACGTAAGTGCAATAATGAAGTTTAATTATCAGTTTTATAAATTAAATACGCACATCAGCTTCATCATATTGCACGTGATGTTTAACTATCTTAAGCTCGTGACTGAGGTTTCAATGTTACTGTTTTTGTCAGTTCCTAATTCTTTTAATATATTGAGCCTTTCTTCGCAAGAAAAACAGAAAAATTCATGTCGTTAATTTTAAAATTTAGGAACAACATAAGAGCTTTATCAAAGACACGTGTATCTATCTACCTATCTATATATACATATATACACACACACATAAAAACCCGATTGTTAATATATATACAAACACTTAATGTTCTTCTTCATCATCTTCATCTGTTAGATTAATGGTGTGTTCTTCATCATACCAACGTAGCTCCTTGGTATGAGTATCGAAGTGACTATCAAATTGTGTTACATAACGGAGCTCCTTGGTATAAGTATCGAAGTGACTATCAAATTGTGTTACATAATGGAGCTCCTTGGTATGAGTATCGAAGTGACTATCAAATTGTGTTTCATAACGGAGCTCCTTGGTATGAGTATCGAAGTGACTATCAAATTGTGTTACATAACGGAGTTTCTTGGTATGAGTATCGAAGTGACTATCAAATTGTGTTACATAACGGAGTTTCTTGGTATGAGTATCGAAGTGACTATCAAATTGTGTTACATAACGGAGCTCCTTGGTATGAGTATCGAAGTGACTATCAAATTGTGTTACATAACGGAGCTCCTTGGTATGAGTATCGAAGTGACTATCAAATTGTGTTACATAACGGAGTTCCTTGGTATGAGTATCGAAGTTACTATCAAATTGTGTTACATAACGGAGCTCCTTGGTATGAGTATCGAAGTGACTATCAAATTGTGTTACATGATGGAGCTCCTTGGTATGAGTATCGAAGTGATTATCAAATTTCATCAGAAGGTGTGTTCATCTTCATCTGTTAGATTAATGGTGTGTTCATCTTCATCATCTTCATCTGTTAGGTTAATGGTGTGTTCTTCTTCATCATCTTCATCTGTTAGGTTAATTGTGTGTTCATCTTAAACATCTTCATCTGTTAGGTTAATGGTGTGTTCTTCTTCATCATCTTCATGTGTTAGGTTAATGGTGTGTTCTTCTTCATCATCTTCATCTGTTAGGTTAATGGTGTGTTCTTCTTCGTCATCTTCATCTGTTAGGTTAATTGTGTGTTCATCTTCATCATCTTCATCTGTTAGGTTAATTGTGTGTTCATCTTCATCATCTTCATCTGTTAGGTTAATGGTGTGTTCTTCTTCATCATCTTCATCTGTTAGGTTAATTGTGTGTTCATCTTAAACATCTTCATCTGTTAGGTTAATGGTGTGTTCTTCTTCATCATCTTCATCTGTTAGATTAATGGTGTGTTCTTCTTCATCATCTTCATCTGTTAGATTAATGGTGTGTTCTTCATCATCTTCATCTGTTAGATTAATGGTGTGTTCATCTTCATCTGTTAGATTAATGGTGTGTTCATCTTCATCTGTTAGATTAATGGTGTGTTCTTCTTCATCATCTTCATCTGTTAGGTTAATTGTGTGTTCTTCTTCATCATCTTCATCTGTTAGATTAATGGTGTGTTCTTCATCATCTTCATCTGTTAGATTAATGATGTTTTGTTAATCAGTTCAATTTATTTTTCAGTAATGGAAGAGGAGTTTTCATCACATACGTTGTAAGTAGTGATATTTTGTTAACCACAAAGAATCTTTACGATATTCTACCTGAAATATAACCCCTGCGCTGTGTCCTAGAATATCTGAACATATATTAAGAATGTTGTTTTTCCTTATAAGTGAACAGGGCGTGGCTTTGTCGTTAAAGTGCTCTTTAGGAAAAGACATTCAGTTATATTTTTAAAATTAATTATTAAATAGTTAATTTACATTGTTATTTTGATGGTTAAATAAAAACTTTGACGGTGTCATCATGAGTTAGTGATGTGTGGAATTTCATTTTTTATACTTTTCTTTTCAACTGGTTTGCTGTCGTTAAGGGCAAACTGCACTATCTGTTCTATGCTTCTTACTGGTGTATATCAAACCTGATTTGTAATGTAATATTTTCAGTTAGTGGGATGCACCTCGAATAAGCGTTGTTGTTTGTTTATTACTTTATGTGTTATTTTTTTATTTTCATATATTTGATTTATTCTAGTTAAATGTATTATTTATTTACAGTATATATCATTTAGTGGTTTAATTGAGTTGAAGAATAATATTTTTATTTTGGTGGTTGAACATATTTATAACCAAGGAATGATGTTCCACGCACCTCCTGTGTAAGATGTATATTTATATTTGACATTATGACAGTTTCCTATTTTTAATCATATTTGAAATAGTAAAGGAATTCGTATTTTCTGTAAACACCCGTTTCAATACATAATCACTTTAGTTTGCCACTTCTTTTCCAAAGAGCGACTTCATGTTGCTTGCCGTGAGCTAGTTATTCGCATTATAAATTTGTTTCACTGCTGTCACAACATATTAACGTTTCGTATTTACCCAATTTTGACACAAGATCAGAGACAGTAGCTAGTAATGTGAATGTTCGTAAGTTTTTATTTAATTTTATACAATAAGCTATCTTCGTTGTGCGTACCGTAGGGATCAACTTCCGAATTATAATAATTACACTATATAACACAAATCTTGTTCCTGGATATTATATGTTATTTCTTAATTGCTTACGTTGTAGAAATACAGAAAATGGCCATTATTCCCTTCAAACTTTGTTTGTGTGACCTGAATAACGAAATTTAGAAATTAACCTATTTTCTATGTAAAAACAGGCAAATTTGCACATTTTCATTTACATAAGGTCTGAATAAAACAACATATGAATCAAGATTTACATGTATTTATACTAAAGTTATACAAAAGTGTTTAGAAGTGAGTAGTTTTTTGGGATTTGCGACTGTAATGTAAATTACTTTCACGTATCGGCCCCAAATATAGTCTCCCATCATGTTTTCGTTATAAGCTCACAGGTCACAAAAGCAAAGTTTGAAGAGAAAAATAGGTCTTTTCCATTTGCTTTAGGTATAAGCAGTTGGGAAATAACACTTTCTGTCCAGGAACAAGAAAAAGTAAACATTTTGTTACATAGTTATAATCAGTAAGCCAGTAAGTACTGTTACAATAAGAAAACCAGATGCACACGTATTCTCCTACACGCTGTAGATAGGTAGCTTTTCAAAATCAGTGATGTTTTTCAATGTTTGATAAATAGAAATATTTTATTAACCGATTAGTAAGTGGTATTTCTTTGAACATTGGTCACAAGTTTTGCCTTCTTTACTTCCATAATACTGGGGCAGAACTTTAATGGGAGACATTGCGTTTTTTTGATGTTTACGTTTTTAAATTAACACCGTTCAGAGATTTCGAACAGCACGTACTTTGAGTATTCACACAAACGAATACGTCAAACACATTCTAGAAACCATTTATTCTTAATAATAAAGTAGGTTTACATCACTGTTCCCTGTGAAAATTAGTTTATTGACGTGACAGCTCAGCTCTGTTGGAGTCAAGACGGTTGTGAATTAGTGTTGTGTGTACGTCATTCGACGTGATGTAATATTATAAACAATGTTGCTAAAATTCTCTTTACAAATATATAGACAGTCCCTAATTAACTGTAAGTATGATTTGTCAGTACTTCATTTTTAACAATAGAAGTACATAAAACCTTGGGGAATATTTCTGTAACTAAATCACAGCATCAAGGGCAGAATTCTTGATTCATTCCACTTCTGACCTTAAAAACTTTTTTGACGTCATCACTTTGATCATGTGAATCTGTCATCACTACTAAATCAAAACAGTAAAGTACTGACTTTTTCAAGATGATTGGATACTTACATTACAATATATATACTGTATCAAGAAAGGACGATTTGTTACTGACTGGAACACAAGGTAATTGGATACTTACATTACAATATATATACTGTATCAAGAAAGGACGATTTGTTACTGACTTTTTCAAGGTGATTGGATACTTACATTACAATATATATACTGTATCAAAAAAGGACGATTTGTTACTGACTGGAACACAAGGTAATTGGATACTTACATTACAATATATATACTGTATCAAGAAAGGACGATTTGTTACTGACTTTTTCAAGGTGATTGGATACTTACATTACAATATATATACTGTATCAAGAAAGGACGATTTATTACTGACTGGAACACAAGGTGATTGGATACGTACATTACAATATATATACTGTATCAAGAAAGGACGATTTGTTACTGACTAGAACACAAGGTGATTGGATACTTACATTACAATATATATACTGTATCAAGAAAGGACGATTTGTTACTGACTAGAACACAAGGTGATTGGATACTTACATTACAATATATATACTGTATCAAGAAAGGACGATTTGTTACTGACTGGAACACAAGATTATTGGATACTTACATTACAATATATATACTGTATCAAGAAAGGACGATTTGTTACTGACTAGAACACAAGGTGATTGGATACTTACATTACAATATATATACTGTATCAAGAAAGGACGATTTGTTACTGACTGGAACACAAGATTATTGGATACTTACATTACAATATATATACTGTATCAAGAAAGGACGATTTGTTACTGACTAGAACACAAGGGGATTGGATACTTACATTACAATATATATACTGTATCAAGAAAGGACGATTTGTTACTAACTAGAACACAAGGTGATTGGATACTTACATTACAATATTATATACTGTATTATAAAACATACCATCAAGAAAGGACGATTTGTTACTGACTGGAACACAAGATGATTGGATACTTACATTAGAATATTATATACTGTATTATAAAACATACCATCAAGGAAGGACGATTTGTTACTGACTAGAACATACGATGATTGGATACTTACATTACAATATTATATACTGTATTATAAACATACCGTCAAGAAAGGACGATTTGTTACTGACGAGAACATAATGATTGGATGATTGGATACTTGCATTACAATAACGTATACTGTATTATAAAACATACAATCAAGAAAGGACGATTTGTTACTGACTAGAACACAAGGTAATTGGATACTTACATTACAATATTATATACTGTATTATAAACATACAATCAAGAAAGGACGATTTGTTACTGACTAGAACATACGATGATTGGATACTTACATTACAATATTATATACTGTATTATAAACATACCGTCAAGAAAGGACGATTTGTTACTGACTAGAACATAAAATGATTGGACACTTACATTACAATATTATATACTGTATTATAAACATACCGTCAAGAAAGGACGATTTGTTACTGACTAGAACATAAGATGATTGGATACTTGCATTACAATAACGTAAACTGTATTATAAACATACCGTCAAGAAAGGACGATTTGTTACTGACTAGAACATAAGATGATTGGATACTTACATTACAATATTATATACTGTATTATAAAACATACCGTCAAGAAAGGACGATTTGTTACTGACTAGAACATACGATGATTGGATACTTACATTACAATATATATACTGTATCAAGAAAGGACGATTTGTTACTGACTGGAACACAAGGTGATTGGATACTTACATTACAATATATACACTGTATCAAGAAAGGACGATTTGTTACTGACTGGAACACAAGATGATTGGATACTTACATTACAATATATATACTGTATCAAGAAAGGACGATTTGTTACTGACTGGAACACAAGGTGATTGGATACTTACATTACAATATTATATACTGTATTATAAAACGTACCGTCAAGAAAGGACGATTTGTTACTAACTGGAACACAAGGCGATTGGATACTTACATTACAATATTATATACTGTATTATAAAACATACCATCAAGAAAGGACGATTTGTTACTGACTAGAACATACGATGATTGGATACTTACATTACAATATTATATTCTATATTATAAAACATACCATCTGGAAAGGACGATTTGTTACTGACTAGAACATAAGATGATTGGATACTTACATTACAATATTATATACTGTATTATAAACATACCGTCAAGAAAGGACGATTTGTTACTGACGAGAACATAAGATGATTGGATACTTGCATTACAATAACGTATACTGTATTATAAAACATACAATCAAGAAAGGACGATTTGTTACTGACTAGAACATAAGATGATTGGACACTTACATTACAATATTATATACTGTATTATAAAACATACCGTCAAGAAAGGACGATTTGTTACTGACTAGAACTCAAGGTGATTGGATACTTACATTACAATATTATATACTGTGTTATAAACATACCCTGAAGATAGGACGATTTGTTACTGAATGGAACACAAAATGATCGGATACTTACATTACAATATTATATACTGTATTATAAACATACCGTCAAGAAAGGACGATTTGTTACTGACTAGAACATAAGATGATTGGATACTTGCATTACAATAACGTAAACTGTATTATAAACATACCGTCAAGAAAGGACGATTTGTTACTGACTAGAACATAAGATGATTGGATACTTACATTACAATATTATATACTGTATTATAAACATACCGTCAAGAAAGGACGATTTGTTACTGAATGGAACACAAAATGATCGGATACTTACATTACAATATTATATACTGTATTATAAACATACCGTCAAGAAAGGACGATTTGTTACCGACTGGAACACAAGATGATTGGATACTTACATTACAATATTATATACTGTGTTATAAACATACCCTGAAGATAGGACGATTTGTTACTGAATGGAACACAAAATGATCGGATACTTACATTACAATATTATATACCATTTTATGAAACATACCGTCAAGAAAGAACGATTTGTTACTGACTGGTACACAAGGTGATTGGACATGCACTCTAAAAATCTACTCTGTGTGTTAAGATATGTCTAATATCGCATTTAGTTACTGATGAATCATGTGATTATGATGAGTCTTTTTAGGTATGGTTTTGATTATTTTGAAGTGAAAATAGCGGTGTGTTTAATCTTTTGATTAAAGTTGTTACAGAACAGAAATAGCGAGTTTTGTGAGTCGACGTGAAAAGTACAAGTTTTGACAGTAAAATGTTTATATTTATTTTTACGTCTAAACCAATTATAAAAATATTCCATTCTTTTAAAGGTTTCTATTTTGTTTGTCGTAAGCTTTTTAACAACATATGTACTACGAGTTAGCCGCGGGAGATAAGCCATCAAGTTTTACTGTTGTCATGATACTTGTTGGAGGTCTGTTTAAATATTAAGAACGTAAATATATTCTAGAAACATATCACTCGCTGCAATTTACAGAAGTAAAGAACTAAATATTCGTCTGATTAATTTGCTTGTGTGTTGTTTTTATTCAAAATGTAAACATTCCAGCCAACTGTATATTGAGACAGATGTTTCATATCAGTACCAATACAGAGTCTTAGATCTGTACTACGAGTCGACATATTTAATTACCTATAGAAGACAATTCAAGCAACTAATTTCGGTTCAAACTGAGAAAGAAGCAAATAAATGTTTGTTGATAATTCTCATCGTATCCTAGCAACCAGGAAGTATTGCCGCCCAACATGGTCAAAGAATTATGCAGGGAGATGAGATTCTGGAAGTTAACGGACAGAACGTGAGAGACAGGAACCAGAAGGACATGGCCGAACTTTTGTTGGTAAAATTTGTTTGTTTGACGTACTAACTTACTTTCTCACTGCCAGAAGTCAGCCTACTAATTAATGTATATATTTACTAACATATCATCCATTTACTTTCACGTTAAGAACTTGTAATGTTTCCAAAACTCGAATACTTTGAAATGTTTCATTTTTTTTTCCCGAGTTTAAAGTCTCGTTTGAAAACATCCATTGATTCTCAGTAAAGTTAGTATTTATTGTCATTTTCTGTTTGTTTATTTCTAATAGTATTGACCAAAGAAAATATGGGGTATGGGGTTAAACCTTGTTTGTGTTGTTAAACTTTTATAAATTGTCTGTTTGTAAAACAATTCACTAGAGGTCGACAGTTCTGAATAAGTATGTTAAAACACTTTAATATATAACCCGTTGAAACAGTTGTAGTAGCAGGTGACATCCACGAGCGCAGTAACCAATACCGCCACAGATATTAATAGATCCACCCCCTCAAGGAAATGTCAAGAGATTTAAAGTTAGATTTACGTCATTACTTGACAAACGTGTGTTTTTTAATGTTTCCTAAACAGGCTGTTGTTATCGATAGGGTTAAAATTAAATTGATTTCGTTCAATGACACCTTCGTTCAGAGTGTATTTTATTTTGTGGCGACTATATTAAGGTAGTTCATGTGAATAAACATCAAATATTTGGAGTTTATATCTGTTCTCAATGTCTGATAACTGTTTTAACAACGTCTCTATCGGCTCTGTTTACGACTGGTATAGTCAAAGCTGTCGCGGTAATAATTGGTTTTGAGAGCATGGGTTACTGGTGTTTATCATGGTATTTTATATATATATATATTTAGTGAAATTAAACAATTTATATCTAAATGAAGTTAAATGAATAAACAAAATCATGAGGAAGGACTGCGTTACAAACAGTAAATCACACCCTCTGATTAATTATAGCCATAAATTTTCGTATCAGTATAAAATTAATACCTAATGGATTTAATTTTTAAAAATTTAGATAAAATTATTAAATTATTCTATAATACATACAAAGAAAATAAAATCAGATAATTTATATTAAAAATTATTAAAAATGTTTAGTTAAAAATAAGTTCATCTAAGAACTTGGCACTACTTTATGCGGATGTACACCTTGAGCCGCATATAAATGAACGACGGTCACAGTAAACTATCACTTTGGGCGAAGAGAACGACTTTCCTGAGCGTCCTCAATTGCTCTGCATCTCGTCTTGTGATCCAAAGTGTTAAATACCTGCCACGAATTTTGTTTTATTTAAATTATCACTTTACTGATGATGTATTAAGTAGTGCCTCTCTATAGGTAACTGTGCATGTTCTCCACCGTGTAATTTATAGTTCAAGTTTTTAGTTATTGGGTTTGTTCGTGTGTTATTATTTTCCATTATTGTCTAGATTTTGTTATTTGTAGTCGTGTGTTTTTTGTTGTAATACTTTTCGGCCGTGACACATCTCACGAGTTAGTATTTTAACGTATTTTAATACAGAGTTTTCCTTCCAGGTTGTCCGGCATGGTTGCGGCCATCCGGCCCTATTCCGTTCGGTCGCGGTCGATTCGTTTTGTGGTCCCCGCGGACTCGCTGCCATCAGCGGTTATTGACGCTGTGTGTTGCCAACTTGGAGGTAATGTCCTCGAATGTTTACAACACTTTCGTCACTGTCTATCCTCGCCGTTGTTAAAAACTGTTGACCGTAGGTGACTTTACCTTTAACAGGACCTCCAACCCTGTTGAACCGGCGGGACAAAAGATTATGTGGTTCCTCGCCCCATAAACTACCCCAGACTCAGTTGCATTAGGACTGCTACAGTATGGGGAGATTCAAACAATTGAACACGAGTGCTACCAGGCTCACCCTGGGGTGAGTACTGGAAACAGGAGGGTGTGCTTTAACATGAAACATCCTGTGCCATGAAACATCCTGTGCCAAACATTCTCAAGATCAATGACTTTACTGTCATGGTGAACTACGTGATAAAAAAGACTCGGCACGCTGGTGACTATTGTGTGATAAAGTGTCTCGTATGTAGACACTTTATGTAGGATCACGCGTTTTAGCTGTGCCCAAGGCGAGTGACCTCATATGCTTCGAAGGTCGTGGGACACAAACCGCTAGAGCGGCCGCTTTCCACATGATTCTCGGCATCGGCGGGGAGGAGGGCTGGTGTCTTTTTGCCGGTCCGAGAGGGAGTGGAGCCTATGAGGAAGTTCAGGCTTCTTCCCTGGCCAGCAAGGAGTCAGACATGTGTGGGATTCGGGGCTTTTTACCTGATCGGGAGAGGGTTGGAGCGTCTGAACAGGCCCCCTTGTCAGGTCGTAGGGAGGTTTGGGTCCCCTGTTAGGTCATGAAGAGATAGGGGCCTCTGAGGAGGCTCGAACCTCTTTGTAGGTTCAGTAGGAGGCCTGGGCCTCCTCTTTGGTTAGAGTGGAAGGCTCCATTCTGATGCTACCCATGCCATCCTTATTTTTATGTGGTGTATCCCCCAGCAATCTCTTCCTCTTCGAAGTTTGCTGGGTTCATTGGGGGGAGGCAGAGGACACTGTTTTGAGGCACGCCCTCAATCTCCTGGACATACAACGGTAATGCAGTAGTTATCCCTATTGGATGACCACCCTGTAGTTCCTGTTATTGAACAGACAAGTCTTAAGAGAGTACATGACCCTTCGCTAACACCAAAGCAGTAAGTCGATCCTTCCACAGCTTTTGATGGGTTTATCCTGCTATCCACAGAATGTGTATCCATGGAAAACAGTTCAATGCATTTTCTCTCTTCAACCACTTTCGGGTTGGTGAAATATTTATGCAGGAGACCCATTTTGCGTCTAGAAGGGATCACTTCTCCTTTGTAAATCATTTTCCTGTTCCTGCTTTCTGATCCTTTGGTTCGAAAATGCACGAAGTGTAGGAATTCTCCTGAATCCAAACTTCTCAGGAAGTATCCTCGCATCACAAAGTGATGATGAAGGGCGGGTTGTGCACGTTAATGTCATCTCTTTGGGTCGTAAAGACCAGCTTGTTAATGTCCATGCACCTTTCCAGGGGAGGGAGTTGAAGATGTTCTTTTCTTTCTTTGGACAGGTTCTTGATAATGCAAGCCAATATTGTCCTTGGTGGGGATTTCAACTGTGTGTTGGATCCCCACATCAATAAGATTGGGGGAGATCCCCTTTCTGGTGATCAGCGTGCACAGCCTCTGCATTCAGTGTTGTCAAACTTCGACTTCCACGATGTCTGGCGTGCAGTTTACGGGGATGCTTTTGTTACCACTTGAACTGGTCAGGGCGTATCTTGTAGCCTGAACCATTTCTGTATGACAGCTAGCCTGAAGTTGAATGAGCTAGAGCTGCGGTCTATTGGGTTGGTGATGTTTCGTTTCACGTATGACCATCAAGCCTTTTTCACCTCATTCCAGGATTTTACCCCTGTTTTTTGGGGGTCCTGGAGTGTGGAAACTCAATGTCTCTCTACTCCCTGAGGACGAGGTGGGGAATGGATTAATAACCTTTCTCCAGGCCTCTGTTCTATTGAGACCTGGTTAGTGGCTTCAGGGAAGCCTGTGCCTTCTTGCTGAAGCAAGCAGGCATGCAGTATTCAAGAACTCACAATCTTGCTCTGCGTAGTAAGCAGTACACCTTAATGGCGTTGCTTATGAGCAGACCAATGGACCAGAGGATACTTGTGGACATTGACATGCTCAAAAAGGACGTAGACATGGAATATGCCAAATTATTCTGAGGTGCGAGCATTTCTAGTCTGATGAAGTTGCTTAATCCCAGAAATGTTACTATGATTCCACTCTGTAAGGCACAGGAGAAGTCTTAATATAAGCACATCTCCAATCTGTTGAGAGACAATGGTCAGGTATTCTCAGACATTACTGACATCCTCAACACGTGCCTCAAGTACTATAGCTGACTATATTCGGCTTCGACTGTGGGTGAGGATATTTGGCGATACATCATTCAGTTCTTGCCAACCCTCAATCCATCACGGTCTGACGACGTTTTGAAACCCATTACACTAAGTGAATTTTGGGTGGCTATCTGGTAAGTGTCTGGGACTGGATGGCTTACCAGTGGAATTCTATCACCATGTATGGCATATTACTGGGCCTCTTTTTATTAGACTTTTTTAACTACTGTCTGACCCGTGGGTCCATGCCTTCGGGTACGCTGGATGAATTAATTATGTTAATCTGTAAGGATCTCTCCCAGTCCAAAGATATGACATACCATATCACTCTTGAGTGTGGATGGAAAGATTATTTCTGAAACCCTGTATACCCATTTCAGTGTTGTCATGCCGTCTTGTCCTTGACATTGAAATGTGTGAGGAAGAAGTATCCATCAAAACTTGGTACTTCTATATGACCTGTTCCATTGCATCACGGACAAGAGCATTCCTAAAATTTTTGTGTCACTCAATCAGAGTAAGGCCTTTGATTGAGTTTCCACAAATATTAGCGGTACGTTCTGGAGAGGTTTGGTTTTTACTCCAGCTTATGTACGAACTTTCTATACGTCTTCTTCGAGCATGTTCTTAGTGAATGGATACTTGATGCCCAGTTTAACATCTGTCAGGGTGTTCGTCAAGGACGTCCATTATCGCCATCTCTTTATGCGTTAGTGATCGTACCCGCTCTCTCATCTGTATCACTAGGTTTCAATGTGTGGCCTTCGTTTCCCAGGTGGGGCATCCATCAAGTATGTAAGTTATGCAGATGATATGAACTGATTTCTAGAAAACCAAACATACCTGGGTTCAACAAGGGTGATTGTTAACAAGTACTCTCAGGGCAGTGCAGCTCAGCTCAACTACACTAAGTCTAGGGCTCGGGAGTTGGGCAAGTGGGCCTCATCTGCAGACACTCCATTTGATTTGGCATGGGCTTCCTCTCCAGTCAAGTGTTTTGGGATTCCCTTCATTGCGAGTCCTGAGGCTGCCTGTGGGAAGATGGTATAACGTGTCAGTTTGGCAGTTCAAGATTATTGTTACAGCCCTGCTAACTTGTTTGACAGAAGCGATGAAGAGGAGGCTTCTCCACTTATTATGGTATCTTGGCGAGATTCTTCCTCTGTACGACTGCTGTGAGCGAGCTGTTGAGTGACATGTCTGTGGAGTGGTAAGACTGAGACAGTGTCTCGGTTGTCTTTAGTTAAGCCACCCTTCATGAGAGGAGTGGACGTCCCATATGTCTGGACCGAGTGCCTTTCTTGTCCACCACTATATGCTGTCTCTCTTGGGAGGATCATCCCTGTAGCCAACTGGCTCATATCCTGATTAGTTCAGACATTTTTTTGAATAAACCAATGTGTTTTAATTCTCCCACTTGGTATGCTGACGCTCTTGCAGCGACCAGACTTTGTCACGCTATGCCACGTGATATTCCGTCTGCTTGCTCCGGACTGTATTCACAGGATAGAGCAACACCACCCCGCTCTTCCATGGAACGTTGTGCCATGTTGATATTTACATTCAGGGTTTCATGACATTTTACCAGTAAGAGAACGATTATACCTGTCCAGTATCAGTGTCGCCGAGTCATGTCATACTCAGGTATAGTGTCCTTTACATGTTGGTCCTTTGTTCGACATCGGATGGAAGAAGGTGGCTCACCTTTTCCGTGTCCCATCGATCTCGGTTGAGACCGTTTTGATCACTTGCTGATCCCCGTTCACAGTGTCCTGGCCTTTACCTTTCACATCCCCATATCAGGGTCATCTGGCTTACCTGTACTCAATTCCTTTTTGAGGGGGCTCCAGTGTCGTTCTGTAAAATAAGACCAGATACAAACTGTTATTCCGCCTTTATGCGAACTATTAGTTACTGAATCGGAGGGACTCTTTATCATTGTTGGTGCCCGGACGTCTCACCGGTGTGCACGCTTGAGGGTAGCGGAATCAGACTGATTTTCTAGACTGTCTGTTCTATGTAATTATTGTTTATTTGTATTTTCATAATTTTTTTATCTATTTTGTGTGTACTTTTTTGTATCCTATAATTGTTTTTGTACATATTGTATATTATGTGGAATATTTGTTTGTATGGCTAATTTTTTGTAATTAAATCCTTCTTAATTTTTGGGTTTTTTAAATTTTTTCTTTAAGCTTTGTATTTCATTTTTTTCTGTAATTCTCTTTAGCCATTTGTAATTTTCTACTTTCATTTCTGTTGTTTGTTTTTTGGATTTAGTTACTTGTACATATCAGTACATATTGTTTTATGCGCCGATTCATTTTTTAATTTAATATTTAGTGTATATATGCATGTGTGTATACATATCTTTTTCTAATTTCTCCTTTTGTAATTTTCGTGTTCACTTACATAGCTGTATGTACTGTATATTTATATGTTTTGTTATTTCATTCCATATCATTGTTGTACATTTTGTATACACTTGGTGTTTTGTTCTTTGTATTGTTATCGTGTATAATAAATTCAAAATCAGGAATGCTAACTTCAAGAGGTAAGTTTTATCTTACTTACCACCAGATGTCAGTACCTTTCATTTTTATTTATTTATTTATTTCATTTTGATGTTTATATTTTTCTTATTCTCTCATGGGAGAGCAGTCACCTTCCCACAACAGGCAGTGAAGGGTGATACAGATGTGGGACGTTGAGCACCCACATCTCACTCTTCTAATTTCTAATTTTCTTATGTGAGACTAGCGAATTGAGCTGCAATGTGGGTCCTATTTCAACAGTCATTTCCAAAATATAGGATACATTTTATAATCTCACGTTGTAACACGTACTCAAGAATCACTTTTTCGAGGAAAAAAAATGTGCAGCGTATTTTTTTAATTTCATGCAGTGTGTTTTGGTTTACGAATTGAATATTGTATGGTTATAATATATATATAATTGTTTTAATATTTACATATTTTCCACTAGTTATTTTTTCATTAGAGAGGTAATATCATAATGGTTCCTATTACATTGTTTTTACCTGTAAATAGATGTTTAATAATTAGTTAACAATTATTTAAATGTTTCATGGATCTGTTACTTATCTAATAATTGCCACCAGGAGGTCAGATTGGCTGATTGACATACAATG
>NC_134828.1:4807410-4907412 GCF_004210375.1 Tachypleus tridentatus
CATACTTAATAAAATAACCACTAATGAAGACCGTATAAACCAAGTAAAACATCATACTTTATTAAACAACCACTAATGAAGACCGTATAAACCAAGTAAAACATCATACTTTATTAAACAACCACTAATGAAGACCGTATAAACCAAGTAAAACATCATACTTAATAAAACAACCACTAATGAAGACCGTATAAACCAAGTAAAACATCATACTTAATAAAACAACCACTAATGAAGACCGTATAAACCAAGTAAAACATCATACTTAATAAAACAACCACTAATGAAGACCGTATAAACCAAGTAAAACATCATACTTTATTAAACAACCACTAATGAAGACCGTATAACTAAGTAAAACATCATACTTTATTAAACAACCACTAATGAAGACCGTATAAACCAAGTAAAACATCATACTTTATTAAACAACCACTAACGAAGACCGTATAAACCAAGTAAAACACCATACTTAATAAAACAACCACTAATGAAGACCGTATAAACCAAGTAAAACAACATACTTAATAAAATAACCACTAATGAAGACCGTATAAACCAAGTAAAACATCATACTTTATTAAACAACCACTAATGAAGACCGTATAAACCAAGTAAAACATCATACTTAATAAAACAACCACTAATGAAGACCGTATAAACCAAGTAAAGCATCATACTTTATTAAACAACCACTAATGAAAACCGTATAAACCAAGTAAAACATCATACTTAATAAAATAACCACTAATGAAGACCGTATAACCAAGTAAAACATCATACTTAATAAAACAACCACTAATGAAGACCGTATAAACCAAGTAAAACATCATACTTAATAAAACAACCACTAATGAAGACCATATAAACCAAGTAAAACAGCCATACTTAATAAAACAACCACTAATGAAGACCGTATAAACCAAGTAAAACATCATACTTAATAAAACAACCACTAATGAAGACCGTATAAACCAAGTAAAACATCATACTTTATTAAACAACCACTAATGAAGACCGTATAAACCAAGTAAAACACCATACTTAATAAAACAACCACTAATGAAGACCGTATAAACCAAGTAAAACAACATACTTAATAAAATAACCACTAATGAAGACCGTATAAACCAAGTAAAACATCATACTTTATTAAACAACCACTAATGAAGACCGTATAAACCAAGTAAAACATCATACTTAATAAAACAACCACTAATGAAGACCGTATAAACCAAGTAAAACATCATACTTAATAAAACAACCACTAATGAAGACCGTATAAACCAAGTAAAACATCATACTTAATAAAACAACCACTAATGAAGACCGTATAAACCAAGTAAAACATCATGCTTTATTAAACAACCACTAATGAAGACCGTATAACTAAGTAAAACATCATACTTTATTAAACAACCACTAATGAAGACCGTATAAACCAAGTAAAACATTATACTTTATTAAACAACCACTAACGAAGACCGTATAAACCAAGTAAAACACCATACTTAATAAAACAACCACTAATGAAGACCGTATAAACCAAGTAAAACAACATACTTAATAAAATAACCACTAATGAAGACCGTATAAACCAAGTAAAACATCATACTTTATTAAACAACCACTAATGAAGACCGTATAAACCAAGTAAAACATCATACTTAATAAAACAACCACTAATGAAGACCGTATAAACCAAGTAAAGCATCATACTTTATTAAACAACCACTAATGAAGACCGTATAAACCAAGTAAAACATCATACTTAATAAAATAACCACTAATGAAGACCGTATAACCAAGTAAAACATCATACTTAATAAAACAACCACTAATGAAGACCGTATAAACCAAGTAAAACATCATACTTAATAAAACAACCACTAATGAAGACCATATAAACCAAGTAAAACAGCCATACTTAATAAAACAACCACTAATGAAGACCGTATAAACCAAGTAAAACATCATACTTAATAAAACAACCACTAATGAAGACCGTATAAACCAAGTAAAACATCATACTTTATTAAACAACCACTAATGAAGACCGTATAAACCAAGTAAAACATCATACTTAATAAAACAAACACTAATGAAGACCGTATAAACCAAGTAAAGCATCATACTTTATTAAACAACCACTAATGAAGACCGTATAAACCTAGTAAAACATCATACTTAATAAAATAACCACTAATGAAGACCGTATAACCAAGTAAAACATCATACTTAATAAAACAACTACTAATGAAGACCGTATAAACCAAGTAAGACATCATACTTAATGAAACAGCCTCTAATAAAGACCATATAAAATAAGCAAACAGTCATACTTAATAAAACAACTACTAATGAAGACCGTATAAACAAAGTAAAACATCATACTCAATGAAACAGCCTCTAATAAAGACCATATAAAATAAGCAAACAGTCATACTTAATAAAACTGCTACTAATGAAGAACACATAAACCAAGTAAACAGTCATACTTATTAATACCGTCTCAAATGAACACCATATAAACGAAGTGCACAGTCACACCTAATAAAACACTTACCAATGAAGACCATATAATCCAATTAAACAGCCATACTTAATAAAACAACTAGGAAGGAAGACTATATAAATAAAGTAAACAGTTATACTTAATAAAATAGCAACAAAGGAAGATCATATAAACCAAGCAAACAGTCATACTAATTATCACAGCCTCTAATGAAGACGGTATAAACCAAATAACCAGTCATACTTAAGAAAACAGATACTAAACAAGACCAAATAAAGCAAGTAAACAGTCATATATAATAAAACACCTACTAAGGAAGACTATTCAAATCATGTAAACAGTCATACTTAATAAAAGAGCTACTAATAAAGACCATATAAACCAAGCAAACAGTCATATTTAATAAAACAGCTACTACAGAAGAACATATAAACAAAGTAAACAGTCCAACTTAAAAAACAGCTATAATTAAAGACCATATGTACCAAGTAAGCAGTCATACTCAATAAAACTGCTACTTAGGAAGAACATATAAACCACGCAAACAGTACCAAGTAAAGAGTCATACTTAATAAAACATCAACTATCATACTTAAGAAAATAACTAGTAATAAAGATCATATCAACTAGGTATACATTCATACTTAAAACTACCTACTAATGTAAACAATATAAATCAAGTAAAATACTTCATAAAACAGCTAGTAATTAATACCATTTAAACCAAGTAAACAGTCATACTTAATATAACAACTAGTAATTAATACCATTTAAACCAAGTAAACAGTCATACTTAATAAATGAACAAGAATGAAGACTGTATAACCCAAATAAACATCATACTTAATAACACAGTTCCTCATGAAAAGCATGTAAATAGCCATACGTAATAAAACATCTTTTGATCAAGACCATCATAGATCAACAATCATAGTTAATGAAACAGTTGCTAATGAAGACTATATCAACCGAATAAACAGTGATAGTTAATATAGTTGCTACTAATGAAGACTATATCAACTGAATAAACAGTGATAGTTAATATAGTTGCTACTAATGAAGACAATATAAACCAAATAAACAGTGATAGTTAATATAGTTGCTACTAATGAAGACTATATCAACCGAATAAACAGTGATAGTTAATATAGTTGCTACTAATGAAGACTATATCAACCGAATAAACAGTGATAGTTAATATAGTTGCTACTAATGAAGACTATATAAACCGAAAAAACAGTGATAGTTAATATAGTTGCTACTAATGAAGACTATATCAACCGAATAAACAGTGATAGTTAATATAGTTGCTACTAATGAAGACTATATCAACCGAATAAACAGTGATAGTTAATATAGTTGCTAGTAATGAAGACAATATCAACCGAATAAACAGTGATAGTTAATATAGTTGCTACTAATGAAGACAATATAAACCAAATAAACTGTCAAACTTACTAAAACAGCTACTAAGAAAGACCATATAAACGAAGTAAAGAGTGATACTTAATAAAACAGCTACTAAGAAAGACCATATAAACAAAGTAAAGAGTGATACTTAATAAAACAGCAACTACTGCAGACCATATCAAACAGGTAAACAATCATACTTAAAAAATACCTACTAATGAAGACCAAATAAAGCAACAAAAGAAGCATAGTTAATAAAAAAGCTACTAATGAAGATCATATAAAAAGTAACAAGTAAACAGTCATAATTAATAAAAAAAACCTAGAAATGAAGACCATATAAACCAAATAAACATTAACACTAAATTAAGCAGCTGCTAATGAAGACCACATAAACCAATGAAGCACACTTAATAAACGAGTTACTAATGATGCCTATATCAACCGAGTAAACAGTTATACATAATAAAACAGCTAATAAGTTAGACCATATAAAACAAGTAAACTCTCATACTAAATAAAACAGCTTCTAATAAAAACCACATCAAGCAAGTAAAAAGTCGTACTTAAAAAACAGCTATTAATAGAGATCATATAATCTAGTTAAACAGCCATACTTTGTAAAAAAAACGTTAATGAAGGCCATATAAACCAAGTACATGGTCATACATATTAAAACAACCTCGAATGCAGAACATACAAGCCAAGTAAATAATGATACTTAATAAAACAACTGCTAATGAAGACCATATAAACCAAGTAAACAGTCATACTTAATAAAACAGCTACAAATGAAGACTATATCAACAAAGAGAACAGTCATAGTTAAGAAAACAGCTATTATGGAAGAACATATAAATCATATAAACAGTCATAGTTAAAACCACTATTAACAAAGACCATACAAACCAAGTAAACAGTGATACTTCATAAAACAACAACTAATTAAGGCTATATCAAACAAGTAAACAATCATACTTAACAGAAGAGCTGATAAGCAAGTCCATTAAAAACCAAATAATGAGTCATACTTAATAAAACAGTCTCTAATGAAGACTATAGAAACCAAGAAAAAAGATATACTTAATAAAACAGCGACTAAGAATGCCGTATAGTCCATGTAAACAGCCATACTTAATAAAACAGCCTGTAATAAAGACCATATAAACCAAGCAAATTTTCATACCTATTAACAAAGCCTAAAATGATGACCATATAAACCAAGTAAATAGTTATAATCAATTAAATAGCTCCTAATGAAAACCAAGTAAACAGTCATACTTAATAAAACAGCTACTAATGAGAACAGTATAATCTAATTAAATAACCATACTTAATAAAACAGCCTAAAATGATGACCATCTAAAGCAAGTAAACAGTCATACTTAATAAAACAGCTACAAGAACAGACCATATAAATAAACATCACACTTAAGAAACCAGCTACTTATGAAGAGTATATAAACCATGTAAATAGTCATAGATAATAAAACATCTACTAATGAAGACTATATCAATCAAGTCAACAATCATACTTAATAAAAGAGCATCTAAAGAATACCATATAAAGTATGTAAATACTCATACTCAATGAATCAGCTGGTAATGAAGACAATATAAAGAAAGTAAAAGTCATACTTAATAAAATAACTACTAATAAAGACCATATAGACAAAGTCAATAGTCATTCTTATTAAAACACCTACTAAGGAGGACCATATAAACCAAGAGAACAGTCATACTTAACAAAACAGCTATTATGGAATAACATACATATCATGTAAGTATTCATATTTAATAAAACATCTACTAATAAAGACCATATAGTCCAAGTAGATAGTCACACTTAATAAAGCAGCTACTAATGAAGCCATATAAAACAAGTAAACAGTCATACTTAATAAAACAGTTAGTAATGAAGATCATATCAATAAGTAATCAGACATACTTAATGAAACGTGCAGTAAGAATACCGTATAATCCAAGTAAAAAGCCATACATAATAAAACAGTCTTTAATGAAGACTATATCAACCAAGAAAATATTCATACTTAATAAAACTACTACTAAGGAAAAACATATAAATCATTTAAACTGTCATTTTTAATAAAACAGCTACTAATTAAGATCATATATAAAGTAAAGAGTCATACTTAATAAAACATCAAGTAAAAAAGACATATCAACAAGAGAAACTATCATACATAAGAACAAAAACCACTAATAAAGATCATATCAACCAGGTATACATTCATACTTAAAACTACCTACTAATGTAGACAATATAAATCAAGTAAAGAGTCACAGTTAATAAAACAGCATCTAATGAAGACTATATGAAGCAAGTAAAAACCTATACTTAATAAAACAGCCACAAATAAAGACCACAGAATCCAGTTAAACAGCCATACTTTATAAAACAGAGGCCAGTGAAGACCATAAAAACCAAGTAAACAGTCATACTTAATAAAACAGCTACTAAGGAGAACCTTATAAAAGGTTATAAAGGAGAACCTCCTTTATATAAGGAGAAAAACAGTTGTATTTAATAAAACTGGTTGTAATGAAGAACATATAAACCAAAGAAACAGTCATACTTAATAAAACAGCTACTAATGAAGACCATATCAAACAAGTAAAAGTCATATTTAAAAAACAGCTCCTAATGAAGACCGTATAATCCAGCTAAATGACCATACCTAATAAAACAGCCATTAATAACGGCCATATAAGCCAAGAAAACAGTCATACTTATTAACATAGCCTCTAATGCAGAACATATAACTCATGTAAAAAGTTACACTTAATAAAACAGCAAATAATGAAGACCATATAAACCAAGTAAACAATCATACTTAATAAAACATCTACTAATTAAGAGCATATAAACAACTAATCTGTCATATTTAGTAAAACAGCTACTAATGAAGGCCTCATAAATCATGTAATTAGTCATACTTAATAAAACAGCTACTAGAGAAGACCACATCAACCAGGTAAACAATCATACTTAAAAATACCTAGTAATGTAGACCATAGAAACCAAGTAAAGAGTCACACTTAATGAAACAAATACTGATGAAATCATATAAACAAAGTAAACAGTCATGCTTAATTAAACACCTACTGATAAAGACCATATAAATCAAGTAAACAGATATACCTAATAAAACAGGTACTAATGAAAACCATATAAACAAAGCAGACAGTCAAACATAATGATACAACTACTAATAAAGACCATATCAACGATGTTGAAAGTCATATTTAAAAAAAGCTCCTAATAAAGACCATATTATCCAGCTAAATACCCATACTTTATAAAACAGCAAATAATAAAGACCATATTATCCAGCAAAATACCCATACTTTATAAAACAGCAAATAATAAAAACCACATTATCCAGCTAAATACCCATACTTTATAAAACAGCAAATAATAAAGACCACATTATCCAGCTAAATACCCATACTTTATAAAACAGCAAATAATAAAGACCGTATTATCCAGCTAAATACCCATAATTTATAAAACAGCAAATAATAAAGACCGTATTATCCAGCTAAATACCCATACTTTATAAAACAGCAAATAATAAAGACCGTATTATCCAGCTAAATACCCATACTTTATAAAACAGCAAATAATAAAGACCATATTATCCAGCTAAATACCTATACTTTATAAAACAGCAAATAATAAAGACCACATTATCCAGCTAAATACCCATACTTTATAAAACAGCAAATAATAAAGACCACATTATCCAGCAAAATACCCATACTTTATAAAACAGCAAATAATAAAAACCATATTATCCAGCTAAATACCCATACTTTATAAAACAGCAAATAATAAAGACCACATTATCCAGCAAAATACCCATATATTTATAAAATAGCAAATAATAAAGACCATATTATCCAGCTAAATACCCATACTTTATAAAACAGCAAATAATAAAGACTACATTATCCAGCTAAATACCCATACTTTATAAAACAGCAAATAATAAAGACCATATTATCCAGCTAAATACCCATACTTTATAAAACAGCAAATAATAAAGACCATATTATCCAACAAAATACCCATACTTTATAAAACAGCAAATAATAAAGACCACATTATCCAGCTAAATACCCATACTTTATAAAACAGCAAATAATAAAGACCATATAAACAAAGTAACACTCATACTTAATGAAACAGCTGCTAATTAACACCATACAAACAAAGTAAACAGTCATACATAATAAAACAGCTACTAATAAAGAACATATAAACCAAGTAAACAGTCATACTTAATAAAATAGTTAAAAATGAAGAACATATAAACAAAGTACACAGTCATACTTAATAAAATAGTTAAAAATGAAGAACATATAAACAAAGTACACAGTCATACATAATAAAACATCCTCTATTGAAGACCATATAAACCATGTAAAGAGGCAAACTTAACAGCTACTACTTAAGGCAATATAAACCAAGTAAGCAGTCATACTTAATTAATTAGCTATTAATGAATATCATATAATCCACGTAAACATCAACACTTAATAAAAAAGCCTTTAATGAAAGGCATATAAACCAAGTAAACTGTCATACCTAATAAAACAGCTATTAACACAGACCATAAGAGCCATGTAAACAGTTATTCTTAATAAAACAGCCTTTAATGAAGACCAAATAAACCAAATAAACAGACATTCTTAATAAAACAGCTGCTAATGAAGACCATATAAAAAAGTAAACATTCATACTTAATTAAACACCTACTAAGAAAGACCACGTAAATTATGCTAACAGTCATACTTTATAAAATAGCTAATAATTAAAGCCATATAAACAAAGAAAACAGTCATACTTATTGGCACAGTCTCTGATGCAGACCATATAAACAAAGTAAACGGTCATGCTTAAAAAGCAGCCTTTAATGAACACCATATAAACAGAGTAAACTTTCACACTTATTAACACAGCCACCAATGATAACCATATAAACCAAGTAAATAGTCATACTTAATTAAACACCTACCAAAAAAGACCACATAAGTTATACTAACAGTCATACTTAATAAAACAGGAACTATTGAAGACCATATTAACCAAGTAAACAGTCATACTTAATAACACAGTTTCTTATTAAGACCATATATACCAACTAAACAGTTATACTTATTAACACAGCCTCTGAAGCAGACCATATAAGCCAAGTAAGCATTCATAATCAACAAAACAGCTACTAAAAAAGACCATATAAACAAAGTAGACAGTAATAGTTAATAAAACAGCTACTAATAAAGACCATATAAGCAAAGTAGACAGTAACAGTTAATAAAACAGCTACTAATAAAGACCATATAAACAAAGTAGACAGTAATAGGTAATAAAACAGCTACTAATGAGAACCATAAAATCCAGTTAAACAGCCATACGTAATAAAACAGGCTTCACTGAAAACCATATAAACCAAGTAAACACTCATACTTATTAACACAGTCTCCAATCATGACCATATAAACCAAGGAAGCAGTCATTCTTAGTAAAACAGCAACTAATGAAGACCACATAAACCAAGTAAACAGTCATACTTAAAAAATACCTACTATAAAGACCATATATACCAAGTAAAGAGTCACAGTTAATAAAACAACTGCTATACTTTATAAAACAGGAACTAATGAAGACCATATAAACCAAGTAAACAGTCATACTTAAAAAATACCTACTATAAAGACCATATATACCAAGTAAAGAGTCACAGTTAATAAAACAACTGCTATACTTTATAAAACAGGAACTAATGAAGACCATATAAACCAAGTAAACAGTCATACTTTATAAACTAAAATATATATACTTAATGATACAGCTACTAATAAAGACTATGTTAACCAGGTAAACAATCATACTTAAAAGAGGAGCTACTAATGAAGACCATATAAACAAAGTAAACCAGGGGTGTAGCCTAAGGTGGGTTGGGGATTAACCCCCCGCCCCCCATGGACCCAAACATTTTAGACAAGTT
This sequence comes from Tachypleus tridentatus, assembly GCF_004210375.1. NCBI lineage: Eukaryota > Metazoa > Arthropoda > Merostomata > Xiphosura > Limulidae > Tachypleus > Tachypleus tridentatus. The sequence goes on from NC_134828.1 coordinate 4,817,371, forward strand.
CAATTGCCACCTGCAACAAATGGTCAAATGCAAATTTCTGATTGAACACTTTTAATACAGAAAGATTTGTCAGAACTAGAGAAATACAATCGAATATCTATGAAAGGCTCAAATGCCTGTTCGTACTTGCCAGGACACCTGTAACACAGTTTTGTTAAACTTTAATATCACGGTGAATGTATAATGAGGCCAGGCCATTCAATCGATCTTCAGTGGTGGTATTTCTTAAATACGTTTTGAGTCTTCTGAGATTTGGAAACGAACGTTCCACTGAGCTCATTGACACAGGCAGTGTGGCAAATACTTTCAACAGTCTAGAAATGACTGGGAACATTTCTACATTGCACATTGCATATGCATCTATGACACTTTTTGATCTGTTGTTCGCAAGTGATTTGTACCAAACCCTAAGTTCACCTACTGCATCTAGTGAAGTGCTGTCAATGTCAGCCTTGTATATATTTATTGACCAATTTTTTTAATTTGGTCACATTGTTGTGCTGTAGGTTCTGACAGTTCTGTGGTAGATCCTGATGGTAGTAGACACATGAAGTTTGTAAGTAGAGTCTTGTGACTGGACAGACGGTCACATATTTGTGAAAGAAATTGATCAACAAATGGTATAAATACAACAATACGAAAGTACTCCTCACGGCTAGAGGTTTGTGGGTTAGCACGGTACATATGTCTTTTAGCCTGCCTTGGCATTATGATGTCAATTTGAAGCTCACTACAGAGTTTGAGCCTCACAGAAAATCTTGTTAGATTCATCCACAGTATTATTTCTGAGTGAACAGATTAAATCTTCCACTATTTCTGCGTGATGCATCGCAGCACCTAAATCAATGTTCTGTTGCTGCAGTAAGTTGCACAGAGGTAAACTAAAGGAAAACAATTTAGCAATGGTAAGTAGAGTGATGATGAATTCTGCCTGTGTTATAGAACACAACAATTGATTGGCTTGCGTGGCAGAATCTCTGTCTTGCCAACCTGATATGGTCTCAAGGCCATCTACAACTGCATGGATTAATTCTAGAAAGACAATGACTGAGTCACGCCTCTCAACCCACCGGTAGGGCAGAGACCTTTCAAACTATTTTTTTCGACTCAGGTGCTTTATTCTCCACCAAAAGAGCCAAAACGTGCTTTCGTTTGGGTGTATTGAGAAAGTTTTCAATGCTAGAAGTTACTCCCATACAATTTCACACAGGAAATTCTTTACAAGCATCAGAAATTGCCAAGTTTAGGGAATAGGCACTGCAGTGTACATAGGGTGCAAGTGGGAATTTATTAGTTATGTGTCTCTAAACACCATTGAATTTCCAACTCATAGAGGTACCACCGTCGTACCCTTGTCCTCCCAGGTGAGCCATGTCAATACCATATTTTGTCATATTGGTTATGATAACATCAACCAAGTTTCTGCCTGTACATCATAAACAGGTATAAATTGCAAAAAATTTTCTCTAATTGCAACAGAGTTGTCACTGGCAGGCAAATATTTAACATACAGTGAAAACTGTTCAATGCTTGAAATATCTGTTGCTTCATCAGCTAATATTGAGAAACACTTTGCAGCATTAACCCTGTTGACTAAAGCATAAAGAACATGAGTATTACAGGCATTGATGATTTCATTTTGAATTTGAGGACTCAGATACGTAGCATTCCTCTTTGTACTCTTAAAGCTTGCTGAAAGCTTGACATCACCCTTTGCCCTGTAGCACAAAATTGTCCGAAAATTACCATCATTATTGATGGGCTCCTTATCAGTTTTACCAACAAACATTGGACCAGAATCATATTTTCTCCTCAAAGCTAAACCCTGTCTCCCACACAGCAATACAGTATCAATAGTAGGCATTAAATATTGCCAGTTCTGTTCAATTTCTTGCTTGTAAGTTGCATCGAGCTGCAAGTGCACAGATGAACATATGTTTACGACCTGTAGAAAATTGTTAGCTTTTTTCTTTGCTGTCTTGGTGGTACTGTTTCAATTCATGTACCTTGAAGTCTTCAACAGCCTTCTTCCAGTTTGTGTATGGAAATTTCACTAGTTGTCCCTATTTCTGGCTTCCAACAACAGCACCATGAGAAGCAAAAAGACAGCAGTATTTGCAGAAAGCACCCTTTGCATGTTGACTGTAGAGTAGCCATCTCCACTGTGAAAGCCAAAGATGCAGGGTGTTTGCATGATTTTTAATACATAATTAATATAATGAGGAGTCGACTTACCTGTTTACCAATGCTGATATCATCAGAAATACAATTTCCAATGTCCCAGACTGGACCTGAGGTGGTAGTGGCAGCACTGGTAGAAGGCCACGGTGATGACTCTGACAATTCAGTTGACAATTCTGATTCAACCTGATTGGCTGCAGCAGATTGATCAGGTTCAGCCTCATGAATAGGTTTAAAGAACCCATGCAGTATCTTTTGCTTTTTCAGGCTTGACAGAGTGAATGATTGTTCATCGCAACTTCTGTTTGTCAACGTCACATTCACAGTACCATTGGCGGCATCTATAGTGAATGGCGCCAATAGTACTAGATTAGTGCCATGGTGCTGCCAGCCTGCCACGGTGCCACCTACTGTCTATTTGTGAAGTTAGTTCTTGAAATTCAGGGAATCTGAACATACACTGTCCATGATATTTTAATACAGATTATTGGCACTATACATATATTTTGCACTCTCCTGAGTGACTCTATATTTTATATGTTGATTATAGGACTGTAGGCCTACTTTGCTGGGCCTGATAACTTTACGTTATGTATTATATATATAGGCCTGTATATTTATTTATGATTAAAAAAATTAGACAAATACCTCAGTGTGCCATTCTGAAATTTGCCAAAAAGGTGATCTCAGAATGCATAATTCAGGCTTTTCTTTTATGTTTTTATTTAGACATTTCCCGGGGGACATGCCCCCGGACCCCTGTAGCATGGCTTCGCGCCTGCGGCGCTTGCACCAAGCACTCAAACTAAAAAAAACAACACAATGGGCATTTCTGGCTACGCACATGAAGTAAACAGTCCTACTTATTAAGATAGCTACTACTGAAGAGCATATACATCAAGTAAACAGTCATTCTTAATAAAACAACCTCTAATGAAGACCATATGAACTATGTAAAGAGGCATTCTTAATAAAACGTATCCTATTGAAGACCATATAAACCAAGTAAACAGCCATACTTATTAATACAGCCTCAAATGATAAGCATAATCCTAGTAACCAGTCATACTTAATAAAACAGGTACTACTGAAGACCATATAAACCATGTAAACAGCCATACTTATTAATACAGCCTCAAATGATAAGCATAATCCTAGTAACCAGTCATACTTAATAAAACAGGTACTACTGAAGACCATATAAACCATGTAAACAGTGGTACTTATTAATACAGCCTCAAATGATAAGCATAATCCTAGTAACCAGTCATACTTAATAAAACAGGTACTACTGAAGACCATATAAACCATGTAAACAGTGGTACTTATAAAACAGCTTTTAATGAGGACTATATAAAGTTTATAAACCAAGTAAACAGTAATACTTATTAATACAGCGTCTAATGCAGAATATATAAACCAAGTAAACAGTCATACTTATTAATACAGTGTCTAATGCAGAATATATAAACCAAGTAAACAGTTATACTTATTAATACAGCGTCTAATGCAGAATATATAAACCAAGTAAACAGTTATACTTATTAATACAGCGTCTAATGCAGAATATATAAACCAAGTAAACAGTCATACTTATTAATACAGCGTCTAATGCAGAATATATAAACCAAGTAAACAGTTATACTTATTAATACAGCGTCTAATGCAGAATATATAAACCAAGTAAACAGTTATACTTATTAATACAGCGTCTAATGCAGAATATATAAACCAAGTAAACAGTTATACTTATTAATACAGCGTCTAATGCAGAATATATAAACCAAGTAAACAGTCATAATTATTAATACAGTGTCTAATGCACAATTTATAAACCAAGTAAACAGTCATAATTATTAATACAGCGTCTAATGCACAATTTATAAACCAAGTAAACAGTCATAATTATTAATACAGCGTCTAATGCACAATTTATAAACCAAGTAAACAGTCATAATTATTAATACAGCGTCTAATGCACAATTTATAAACCAAGTAAACAGTCATAGTTAATAAAACAGCGACTAATGAAAACCATATAAACCAAGTAAACAGTCATACTTAAAAAAAAAACTACTAATGAAAACTATATAAACCAAGTAAACAGTCATAGTTAATAAAACAGCGACTAATGAAAACCATATAAACCAAGGAAACAGTCATACTTAAAAAAAAACTACTAATGAAAACTATATAAACAAAGTAAACAGTAATACTTATTAATACAGCGTCTAATGCAGAATATATAAACCAAGTAAACAGCCATACTTTATAAAACAACCGTTAATAAAGACCATATAAACCAAGTAAACAGTCATAATTATTAATACAGCGTCTAATGCAGAATATATAAACCAAGTAAACAGTTATACTTATTAATACAGTGTCTAATGCAGAATATATAAACCAAGTAAACAGTCATAATTATTAATACAGCGTCTAATGCACAATTTATAAACCAAGTAAACAGTCATAATTATTAATACAGCGTCTAATGCACAATTTATAAACCAAGTAAACAGTCATACTTAAAAAAAACTACTAATGAAGACTATATAAACGAAATAAACAGTTATACCTAATAAAATACCTAGTAATATAGACAATAAGTCAAGTCTGCAGTCATACTTTTTTTCTTAATAACGATTTAGCTAATATACAATCCATACACCGATCTTGTTTGTTGTGGTAAAGTATTCTATATCCTTCATATTATACACTTCCATCATCTAACTTAATAAACACTTCTCTATCGTACAGTCTATACAACTCTCTCATCTACCCTGATAAACAATTTTCTAATTTAGAAATTAAACATAACTGTCATCTGTCTGGAATTATCTAACCTATAACCTTTTCACCCCTCTCATCTGTCCTGGTAAACAGTTCTGTAACCTAGAATCTATACACACCTATAATCAGTCCTGGTAACCAAACCTGTAACTTACAATCAATACATCTCTTTTCATCTGTCCTGATACTGGAAAACAATTCCGTAACCTACAATATATAGATTCATCTAATCTGTCTTAGTAAAGAAATCTCTACCATTCAATCTACACACCCCACTTATCTGTCCTGTTGAAACTTTATCTAACGTACAATCTATTCACCCCTATCATCTGTTATGGTAAACAGTTACTCACCCTACAATCTATACACACCTCTCGCCTGTCCTAGTAACAAATGTCTAACCTACAATCGATACAACCCTTTCATCTGTTATGGTAAACAAATATTAAACCTACAATCTATACACACCTTTCACCTGTCCTGGTAAAGATTTATCTATACACCCCCTCATCTGTCCTCGTTAACAATTCTCTAACTTGAAATCTATACACCCGTCTCATCTTCCCTGGTAAACACTTCTGTAACCTAGAAACTATACACTCCTCTCATCTGTCCTGGTAAACATTTCTGTAACTTACAAACTATACACTCATCTCATCTGTCCTGGTAAACATTTCTGTAACTTACAAACTTTACACTCCTCTCATTTGTCCTGGTAAACACTTCTGTAACCAAGAAACTATACACTCCTCTCATCTGTCCTGGTAAACACTTCTGTAACTTACAAACTATACACTCCTCTCATCTGTCCTGGTAAACTCTTCTGTAACTTACAAACTATACACTCTTCTCATCTGTCCTGGTAAACTCTTCTGTAACTTACAAACTGTACACTCCTCTCATCTGTCCTGGTAAACACTTCTGTAACTTACAAACTATACACTCCTCTCATCTGTTCTGGTAAACACTTCTGTAACCAAGAAACTATACACTCCTCTCATCTGTCCTGGTAAACACTTCTGTAACTTACAAACTATACACTCCTCTCATCTGTTCTGGTAAACACTTCTGTAACTTACAAACTATACACTCCTCTCATCTGTCCTGGTAAACTCTTCTGTAACTTACAAACTACACACTCCTCTCATCTGTCCTGGTAAACATTTCTGTAGTTTACAAACTATACACTCCTCTCATCTGTCCTGTTAAACACTTCTGTAACCAAAAAACTATACACTCCTCTCATCTGTCCTGGTAAACACTTCTGTAACTTACAAACTATACACTCCTCTCATCTGTCCTAGTAAACTCTTCTGTAACTTACAAACTATACACTCCTCTCATCTGTCCTGGTAAATACTTCTGTAACTTACAAACTATACACTCCTCTCATCTGTCCTGGTAAACACTTCTGTAACTTACAAACTATACACTCCTCTCATCTGTCCTGGTAAACTCTTCTGTAACTTACAAATTATACACTCCTCTCATCTGTTCTGGTAAACACTTCTGTAACTTACAAACTATACACTCCTCTCATCTGTCCTGGTAAATACTTCTGTAACTTACAAACTATACACTCCTCTCATCTGTTCTGGTAAACACTTCTGTAACTTACAAACTATACACTCCTCTCATCTGTCCTGGTAAACTCTTCTGTAACTTACAAACTATACACTCCTCTCATCTGTCCTGGTAAACATTTCTGTAGTTTACAAACTATACACTCCTCTCATCTGTCCTGTTAAACACTTCTGTAACCAAAAAACTATACACTCCTCTCATCTGTCCTGGTAAACACTTCTGTAACTTACAAACTATACACTCCTCTCATCTGTCCTGGTAAACTCTTCTGTAACTTACAAACTATACACTCCTCTCATCTGTCCTGGTAAATACTTCTGTAACTTACAAACTATACACTCCTCTCATCTGTTCTGGTAAACACTTCTGTAACTTACAAACTATACACTCCTCTCATCTGTCCTGGTAAACTCTTCTGTAACTTACAAACTATACACTCCTCTCATCTGTCCTGGTAAACATTTCTGTAGTTTACAAACTATACACTCCTCTCATCTGTCCTGTTAAACACTTCTGTAACCAAAAAACTATACACTCCTCTCATCTGTCCTGGTAAACACTTCTGTAACTTACAAACTATACACTCCTCTCATCTGTCCTGGTAAACTCTTCTGTAACTTACAAACTATACACTCCTCTCATCTGTCCTGGTAAACACTTCTGTAACTTACAAACTATACACTCCTCTCATTTGTTCTGGTAAACACTTCTGTAACTTACAAACTATACACTCCTCTCATCTGTCCTGGTAAACTCTTCTGTAACTTACAAACTATACACTCCTCTCATCTGTCCTGGTAAATACTTCTGTAACTTACAAACTATACACTCCTCTCTCATCTGTCCTGGTAAACACTTCTGTAACTTACAAACTATACACTCCTCTCATTTGTTCTGGTAAACACTTCTGTAACTTACAAACTATACATTCCTCTCATCTGTCCTGGTAAACACTTTTGTAACTTACAAACTATACACTCCTCTCATCTGTTCTGGTAAACACTTCTGTAACTTACAAACTATACACTCCTCTCATCTGTCCTGGTAAACTCTTCTGTAACTTACAAACTATACACTCCTCTCATCTGTCCTGGTAAACACTTCTGTAACCAAGAAACTATACACTCCTCTCATCTGTCTTGGTAAACATTTCTGTAATTTACAAACTATACACTCCTCTCATCTGTCCTGGTAAACATTTCTGTAATTTACAAACTATACACTCCTCTCATCTGTCCTGGTAAACTCTTCTGTAACTTACAAAGTATACACTCCTCTCATCTGTCCTGGTAAACACTTCTGTAACTTACAAACTATACACTCCTCTCATTTGTTCTGGTAAACACTTCTGTAACTTACAAACTATACACTCCTCTCATCTGTCCTGGTAAACACTTTTGTAACTTACAAACTATACACTCCTCTCATCTGTCCTGGTAAACACTTCTGTAACTTACAAACTATACACTCCTCTCATCTGTCCTGGTAAACTCTTCTGTAACTTACAAACTATACACTCCTCTCATCTGTCCTGGTAAACACTTCTGTAACCAAGAAACTATACACTCCTCTCATCTGTCTTGGTAAACATTTCTGTAATTTACAAACTATACACTCCTCTCATCTGTCCTGGTAAACATTTCTGTAATTTACAAACTATACACTCCTCTCATCTGTCCTGTTAAACACTTCTGTAACTTACAAACTGTACACTCCTCTCATCTGTCCTGTTAAACACTTCTATAACCAAAAAACTATACACTCCTCTCATCTGTCCTGGTAAACACTTCTGTAACTTACAAACTATACACTCCTCTCATCTGTCCTGGTAAACTCTTCTGTAACTTACAAACTATACACTCCTCTCATCTGTCCTGGTAAACACTTCTGTAACTTACAAACTATACACTCCTCTCATTTGTTCTGGTAAACACTTCTGTAACTTACAAACTATACACTCCTCTCATCTGTCCTGGTAAACACTTCTGTAACTTACAAACTATACACTCTTCTCATCTGTCCTGGTAAACTCTTCTGTAACTAACAAACTATACATCTCTCTCATCTGTCCTGGTAAACTCTTCTGTAACTTACAAACTGTACACTCTTCTCATCTGTCCTGGTAAACACTTCTGTAACTTACAAACTGTACACTCCTCTCATCTGTCCTGGTAAACTCTTCTGTAACTAACAAACTGTACACTTCTCTCATCTGTCCTGGTAAACACTTCTGTAACTTACAAACTGTACACTCCTCTCATCTGTCCTGGTAAACACTTCTGTAACTTACAAACTATACACTCCTCTCATTTGTCCTGGTAAACACTTCTGTAACTTACAAACTGTGCACTCCTCTCATCATGAACATTTATATTTAAATACCTAAACTCTAACATCATGAACCTAAACGTTATATTTAAATACCTAAACTCTATCATCATGTACCGAAACGTTATATTTACATACCTAAACTCTAGCACTAGGAACATCATCATTACATTGAAATACCTAAACTCTACCACGAGGGACAAAAACGTTATATTTAAATATTTAAATTGTACCACAGGAACATATTACATTTAAATACCTAGACTCTTCCACCAGGAACATAAACGTTATATTTAAAAACCTAGAATCTATCACAACGAACATAAGTTTATATTTAAATACCTAGAATCTACCATAACGAACATAAAGGTTATATTTAAATACATAGAATCTACCACCAGGAATTGTTATATTTCAATACGCAGGGCTCGGCCTGGCCAGGTGGTTAAAGCACTCGACTTGTAATCTGAGGCCGTGGGTTCGAATCTTCGTCACACCAAACATGCTCTCCCTTTCAGCCGTGGGGGCGTTATATGTGACGGTCCATCCCACTATTCATAGCTAAAAGAATAGCCGAAGACTTGGCGGTGGGTGGTGATGACTAGCTGCCTTCCCTCTAGTCTTACACTGCTAAATTAGGGACGGCTAGTGCAGATAGCCCTTGTGTAGCTTTGCGCGAAATTAAAAAAAAACAACAACAGTCAATACCAAGATTACTTATCTGCGTTTTCTCTCTCTACAGCCTACTGTCTCTAATATGATAACTTTTAGACTGAACAGCTACTGAGTAACTTCGTGAAATTCAACAGACAAACAAAGAAAGTATACACCACAGTTCAGACAAACGAACAATGTATAAACAACGGTACAGACAAACGAACAATGAAAACACCATAGTTCAAACAAACGAACAATTTATGCATAACGGTTGAAACAAACGAACAACGTACATACAACGGTACAGACAAACGAACAATATATACACAATGGTTCAAACAAACGAACAGTTTATACACAATGATTGAAACAATAGAACGTTTTATACACAACGGTTCAAACAAACGAACAATGTATACACTACGGTTCAATCTAACAAACAACGTTTACACAACGATTCAAACAAACAAATAACGTATACACAACAGTTTTTCCAAGTTAACTGAAAGAAAGCTTAAGATTCTGGGTAATTGTTTAACTTTCCTTCTGTATCTTGTTTGTTTGTTTGTTTTTAATTTTGCGCAAAGCTGCACGAGGGCTGTCTGCGCTAGCCGTCCCTAATTTAGCAGTGTAAGACAGCTAGTCATCACCACCCACTGCCAACTCTTGGGCTACTATTTTACCAACAAATAGAGAGATTGAGTGTCCCATTATAACGCCCCCACAGTTGAAAGGGCGAGCATATTTGATGCGACGGGGATTCGAACCCGCCAACCTCGGATTATGAGCCGAGTGCCTTAACCACCTGGCCATGCTGGGCCCCTTCTATATCTAGAGAAGCGCTTATGTTTCATACTATGGGTATGTACACGTATTATATTGCATAATAACAGTGCAGTTAACATTCCGATAACTTTGGAATTACTTGCCAAATAAACTAGTCTGACTAGCGAACTTTGTCTTTGCTTGTATTTAGTACCTGTTTTCAAGAGTTACAGAAAACGGTTTTGCCTTGCCCGAGGCTAATTCTTACGAAGTGGTCAGACAGCACGCGCACCTCGTGGCCTACTTCTATGAAAAACGCCCATAGCCAAAGGGAGGGACTTCGAAAGACTGAAACATAAATGCATGAAGTTTTGACTGTTCGTTCCACTGAGAAACGAAGTTTTTATTATACAGTATATGTGTCGTAGTGTTTTACATTTAACTAGCGTAATTTAGCGTATTATAACTTCAAATAAATTGATATAAACCATCCAACTTGATACACCCGGAATGTATTATCACAAGTTATATTATCATTTCATTTATCCTTGATTAAATCGTATTATATTTCGGGTTCGAAAAGTTGGAAGTAGTTTGTAACAGATATTTGTTTATGATTATACTGAACGTCTTAATAAAACCATAAATATGCTTCTATTTAGAGCAGAGCTAGATTGGGATGTCTGCTGTCTGCAGCGAGGGGAGTTGAACCCTGAATTTTTGAGTTGTAAATCCGTAAACTCACCGCTGCCCCCGGAGGGTGTGTGTTTGTGGTTTTCTTATAGCAAAGCCACACCGGGCTATCTGCTCAGCCCACCGAGGGGAATCGAACCCCTAATTTTAGCGTTGTAAATCCGCTGTACTAGCGAAACCACAGCCAAGGGAACGGGCTTGGAGAAATCAGGACTATTTTGTTTGTTTTGGAATTTCGCACAAAGCTACTCGAGGGCTATCTGTGCTAGCCGTCCCTAATTTAGCGGTGTAAGACTAGAGGGAAGGCAGCTAGTCATCACCACCCACCGCTAACTCTTGGGCTACTCTTTTACCAACGAATAGTGGGATTGACCGTAACATTATACACCCCCACGGCTGGGAGGGCGAGCATGTTTAGCGCGACGCGGGCGCGAACCCGCGACCCTCGGATTACGAGTCGCACGCCTTACGCGCTTGGCCATGCCAGGCCAAATCAGGACTAGAAACAAAACGTACGCCAATGCACTTCAACAAATAGATAAATGGGTAAAAATTATTGATATAAATATTTTAAACAACCTGTAAAAACATGGGATAAAAATATTTAAAGCATAATACACAAAACTTCTAAAGAGGTGTTCACAATAATATAAATAAAAAAATAAAATTATATGTCAATAACGAATAAAAGTAGAACAGTCGAACTGCATTAGAACTGTCGCTAGGTGGAGACAGAAGAATAGCTGCCTGCTCCACCCAAACCGTTTTTTTTTCAAGAAATGTAGAGCACGTGGTTAATGGACTACTTTTATTCGAAATTAACATGCACAAAATTGAAATCAACCATTTTTTTTAATCATTTCTCATAACTGCCAAGTTCTTCTGTTTATCAACTTACAATATTGCTACGTCATCTAAAGGGTGAGTCCTTTACAGAAATTAATGTACATATATGCTTTACCCTCGAAGAAAACCTGGCTCAAATGGCGTCACTGTCCAATATTGCGAAATAAACTTAGTTAGGCTTGTGAAATAAACTTAAATTAGTGAAATAAACTTAGTTAGGCTTGTGAAATAAACTTAGTTAGGCTTGTGAAATAAACTTAGGTTTGTGAAATAAACTTAAATTATTGAAATAAACTTAGTTAGGCTTGTGAAATAAACTTAGGTTTGTGAAATAAACTTAAATTAGTGAAATAAACTTAGTTAGGCTTGTGAAATAAACTTAGGTTTGTGAAATAAAGTTAAATTAGTTAAATAAACTTAAATTAGTTAAATAAACTTAGACAAGGGAAATAAACTTAGTTAGACTAGAGAAATAAAATTAGTTAGACTAGTGAAATAAACTTGGTTAGACTACTGAAATAAACTTAGACTAGGGAATAAACTTCGTTAAGCTTGTGAAATAAACTTAGTTAGGTTTGTGATATAAACTTAGTTAGACTAGGGAAATAAACTTAAATTACTGAAATAAACTTAGGTTTGTCAAATAAACTTATGTTTGTGAAATAAACACTTACTTTCATCTCCTTATGTATAGAAAAATAACACATAGAAATACGTATATAAGCTGTATAGAACAAACACTGCTAAGTGAAGGTATTTATGTATAGAAATATACAGCCATAAATACGTGTATAAACTTTGTACAACATACACTGGTACGTTAAGCTCCTTAGGTATGTGAAGATAGAGACAGAAATACGTGTATAAACTGTATAGAACCAATATTGTTACGTTAAGGTTCTTATGTATATAGAGATACAGCTAGAAAAACGTATATCATCTGTCTAGAACAAACACTTTCACGTTAACGTCCTTATGTATATAAAGATGCGGACAGAAATAGGTATCTAAATTGTAAAGAACAAACACTGTTAGGTTAAGATTTTTACATATAAAAATATACAGCCACAAATGCGTGTATAAACTGCAAAAAAACTGTAATGTTAGGGTTCTTATTTATATAAAGACACAGAGGAAAATATCTATATAAATTGTATAGAATTACGTCAAAGTCTATGTATATAAAGATACAGCCACAGATACGTATATGAACTTTCTAGAACAGACACAGTGACATTAAGGTAATTATGCATATAAAGACATAGCCGGAAATATATATAAACTGTATAAAACAACCACTCTTAAGTTAAGGTATTTGTGTACGTAAATATCTAATCAGAAACACGAGTATAAACTGTGTAGTACAAATACTGTTAAGGTCCGTATGTATACAAATATACAACCAGGAATATGTGCATACACTTTGTACAACAAATACTGTTACGTTGATGTCCTTATGTATATAAAGATACAGATAGAAATACGTATATGAACTGTGAAAAAAAAACACTGTTACGTTAAGGTCCTTAGGTATGTAAAGATACCGCCAGAATTACGTATATGAACTGTGAAAAACAAACACTGTTACGTAGAGGTCCTTAAATATGTAAAGATAGAGCCAGAAATACGTGTATAAACTGTACAGAACAAACAGACTTACGTTAAGATCATTACGTATAGAGAAATAGTCAGAAACACGTGTATAAATTGTATAGAACAAACAGACTTACGTTAAGATCATTACGTATAGAGAAATAGCCAGAAATACGTGTATAAACTGTATAGAACAAACAGACTTACGTTAAGATCATTACGTATAGAGAAATAGCCAGAAATACGTGTATAAACTGTATAGAACAAACAGACTTACGTTAAGATCATTACGTATAGAGAAATAGCCAGAAATACGTGTACAAACTGTATAGAACAAATAGACTTACGTTAAGATCATTACGTATAGAGAGATAGTCAGAAACACGTGTATAAACTGTATAGAACAAACAGACTTACGTTAAGATCATTACGTATAGAGAAATAGCCAGAAATACGTGTATAAACTGTATAGAACAAACAGACTTACGTTAAGATCGTTACGTATAGAGAAATAGCCAGAAATACGTGTACAAACTGTATAGAACAAACAGACTTACGTTAAGATCATTACGTATAGAGAGAGAGTTAGAAACACGTGTATAAACTGTATACAACAAACAGACTTACGTTAAGATCATTACGTATAGAGAAATAGTCAGAAACACGTGTATAAACTGTATAGAACAAACAGACTTACGTTAAGATCATTACGAAAAGAGAAATAGTCAGAAACACGTATATAAACTGTATAGAACAAACAGACTTACGTTACGATCATTACGTATAGAGAAATAGCCAGAAATACGTGTATAAACTGTATAGAACAAACAGACTTACGTTAAGATCATTACGTATAGAGAAATAGCCAGAAATACGTGTACAAACTGTATAGAACAAACAGACTTACGTTAAGATCATTACGTATAGAGAGATAGTCAGAAACACGTGTATAAACTGTATAGAACAAACAGACTTACGTTAAGATCATTACGTATAGAGAAATAGCCAGAAATACGTGTACAAACTGTATAGAACAAACAGACTTACATTAAGATCATTACGTATAGAGAGAGTTAGAAACACGTGTATAAACTGTATAAAACAAATAGACTTACGTTAAGATCATTACGTATAGAGAGAGAGTTAGAAACACGTGTATAAACTGTATACAACAAACAGACTTACGTTAAGATCATTACGTATAGAGAGAGAGTTAGAAACACGGGTATAAACTGTATAGAACAAATAGACTTACGTTAAGATCATTACGTATAGAGAGAGTCAGAAACACGTGTATAAACTGTATAGAACAAATAGACTTACGTTAAGATCATTACGTATAGAGAGTTAGAAACACGTGTATAAACTGTATAAAACAAATAGACTTACGTTAAGATCATTACGTATAGAGAGAGAGTTAGAAACACGTGTATAAACTGTATACAACAAACAGACTTACGTTAAGATCATTACGTATAGAGAGAGTTAGAAACACGGGTATAAACTGTATAGAACAAATAGACTTACGTTAAGATCATTACGTATAGAGAGAGAGTCAGAAACACGTGTATAAACTGTATAGAACAAATAGACTTACGTTAAGATCATTACGTATAGAAATAGTCAGAAACACGTATATAAACTGTGCAGAACAAACAGACTTACGTTAATGTTCTTAAGTATAGAACGGCACAGCCAGAGATACAGTCAGAAATACCTGTATCAACTTTGTACAACTAACACTGGCACATTAATGTTCTCATGTATAGAACGATACAGACAGAAATACGTATATAATTCGTGTAAAACAAACACTGCTACGCATTTGTGGGTGTATATTTACAAACATAAAGAACTTAACAGTGTTTGTTCTACACAATTTTATATAAGTGTTTCTGGCTTATCATTCTATACATAAAGATCATAACGTTACAGTGTTTGTTATACACAACTTATATACGTATTTTTGGCTGTGTTTTTCTACACATAAGTAAATTAATGTAACAGGGTTTGTTCTATACAGTGTATATAGAGGTATTTCCCGCTGTATCTTTATATACATACGGGCCTTAATATAACAGTGTTTGTTCTATACACTTTATATAGATATTTCCGTCTCTATCTTTATATACGTAAAGACAATAACGTAACACTGTTTGTTCTACACAGTTTATATACGTTTATATATGTACCTTCATATACATAACCTTAATGTAACAGCGTTTGTTCTTCATGGTTTGTATACGTATTTCTCTCTGTAACTTTATATACATAAGACTTTAATGTGACAATGTTTGTCCTAGATAGTTGATATTCGTATTTCTGTCTGTATACATTTCTATACATAAAAACCTTAATGTGACAGTGTTTGTTCTACACACTTTATATACGTATTTCTGTCTCTATATTTGAATACATAAAGACCTTAACGTAAAAGTGTTTGTTCTACAACAATTGATATATGTATCTCTTTGTATCTTTATACACGAAAGATTTTTAACGTAACAGTATCTTTATTTTCGTAAAGACCTAAATGTAACATTAATTGTTCAATACAGCTCATTTACGTATTTCTGGATCTATCTTTATATACATAAGGACCTTAACGAGCCACTGTTGTACAAAATTTATACTCGTATTTCTGGCTGTATATTTGTATAGATAAATGTCTTAAATTAACAGTACCTTTTCTATACAGTTCATATACGGATCTCTGGCTGTATCTCTATATACATAAGAACAGTAATGTAACAGGGTTTGTTTTATACAGTTTATATAGGTATTTTAGACTTATTCTTACATACATAAGGTACTTAAGGTAACATTGTTTGTTCTACACAGATTATATACATGTTTCTAGCGTTATCTTTCTATGCACGAGAACAATAACGTAGCAGTCAGTGTTTGTGCTACTCAGTTTATATACGTATTTCTGGCTCTATCTTTATATACATATTGATATTAATGTAACAGTGTTTGTGCTATACAGTACTTATACGTATTTCAGTCTGTATCTTTATATACGTAAGGATATTAATGTAACAGTATTTGTTGTACAAAGTTTCTGCACTATTTCTAGCTTTATATTTGAATATATAAAGATACATGCTGAAATACGTATATAAACTGTGTAGAACAAACACTGTTACGTTGTGGTGCTTATATATAGAAAGATACAGCCTGAAATACGTAAATAATATATGTAGAACAAACAATCTTAAGTAAAGATCTTTATGTACAGGAATACGAGTATAAAATGTGTAGAACTAATAGTTACGTTATCTTCCATGTGTGTAGAGAGAAACAGCCAGAAATACGTATATAAACTGTATAGCACAAATACTCTTATGTTAAGGTTCTTATGTAAAAAGAGATACAGCCTGAGATACTTATATAAACCGTTATGTTGAGATTCTTATGTATATAAAGATACAGACAGAAACACGTGTATAAACTTTGTTAAACAAGTAATGTTACGTCCTCATGCATATGAATATCCAGACCAAAACACGTATATAAAAGTATAGAACAAACACTTTTACGTTAAATTCCTTTTGTATATAAAGATACAATCAGAAATACGTATCTAATCTGTGTAGGATAAACATTGTTAAGATAATGTCTTTATGTATAGAAAGATACATCCAGAAATAAGCATATATACTGTGTAGAAGTAACACTGTTGCGTTAAGACTCTTAGATATATATATATATATACAGACAGAAATACGTATATAAACTGTACAGAATAAACATTGTTGCATAAAGGTCATTATGTATACAAATATAAATCAGAAATACGTATATAAATTGTGTTGACCAAAGACAGTTATCTTAAGGTAATTACGTATATAAAGATAGAGCCGGAAATAGGTATATAAACTTTATACAACTGTTACGTTAAGATCCTCATGTATTTAAATATACAGCCCGAAATACGTATATGAACTGTGTAGGTCAAACACTGTTACGTTAAGGTCCTTATGTGTGTAAAAGTACACCATGAAATATGTATAAAACTGTGCAGAACAAACATGGTCACGTTAAGGTCTTTAGGTATGTAAAGATACAGCCAGAATTACGTATATAAACTGTATAGAACAAGCACTCTCACCTTAAGGTCCTTATGTATCAAATGATACAGCCAGAAATACGTATACAAGATGAGTAGAACAAACACTGTTACGTTAAGGTCCTTATATATAAAAGATACAGCCAGAAATACCTTTACATACACTGTGTAGAACAAACACTCTAACGTTAAGTCCCTAATGCATTTAAATATACAGCCACAAATGCGTATATAAAGTGAGAACAAACATTGTTACGCTATGGTAATTAGTTAGAGAAAGACGTAGGCAAAAACATGTACATAAACTGTATAGAACAAACACTGTTATGTTAAGGTTCTTATGAACATAAAGATACAGACGGAAATACGCATATAAACTGGGAAGAACAAACACTGTTAAGTTAAAGTCTTTATGGATGTAAATATCCAGTCTAAAACACGTGTATAAACTGTGTAGGACAAACAATGTTACGTTAAGGTCCTTATGTATGTAGATATACAACCAGAAATACGTATATAAACTGTGTAGGACAAACAATGTTACGTTAAGGTCCTTATGTATGTAGAGATACAACCAGAAATACGTATATAAACTGTGTAGGACAAACACTGTTACGTTAAGGTCCTTATGTATGTAGAGATACAACCAGAAATACGTATATAAACTGTGTAGGACAAACACTGTTACGTTAAGGTCCTTATGTATGTAGAGATACAACCAGAAATACGTATATAAACTGTGTAGGACAAACACTGTTACGTTAAGGTCCTTATGTATGTAGAGATACAACCAGAAATACGTATATAAACTGTGTAGAACAAACACTGTTACGTTAAGGTCCTTATGTATGTCGAGATACAACCAGAAATACGTAATTAAACTGTTTAAAACGAACGCTGTTACGTTTACGTCCTTATATATATATATATATATATAAAGATACAGACAGAAATACGTATATAAAAGTGTTGAAGAAAGACTGTTGCGTTAAGGTCCTTATGTACGTAAATATACAGCGAGAAATACGTGAATATTTTGCTAAAGTAATTATGTACATATACAGCTGTAAATACGTATATGAACTGGGTAGAACTGTTACGTTAAGGTTCTTACGTATAGAAAGCTGCAGACAGAAATACGTATATAAACAATGTAGTACAAACACTGTTAAGGTCTTTATGTATGTAAAGATAGAAACAGAAATACTTATATAAACTGTATAGAGAAAACACTGTCACATTAAGGTCGTTATGCATGTAAAGACAGAAACAGAAATACTTATATAAACTGTATAGAGAAAACAATGTTACATTAAGGTCGTTATGTATGTAAAGATAGAAACAGAAATACTTATATAAACTGTATAGAGAAAACAATGTTACATTAAGGTCGTTATGTATGTAAAGATAGAAACAGAAATACTTATATAAACTGTATAGAGAAAACACTGTCACATTAAGGTCGTTATGTATGTAAAGATAGAAACAGAAATACTTATATAAACTGTATAGAGAAAACAATGTCACAGTAATGTCGTTATGTATGTAAAGATACAGACAGGTGTACTATTATAAACTGTGCAGAACAAACACTGTTACGTTAAGGTACTTACGTATGTAAACTGTGTAAAAGAAACACTGTTGCGTTGAGGTCCTTATGTATATAAATATAGAGCCAGAGATATGTATATAAAATGTGCAGAACAAACGCCGCTAGGTTAATGTTTTTTTATAGATAAAAATATACCGCAAGAAATACGTGTATAAACTGTGTAGAAGAAACAATTACATTAAGGTCCTTATGTATATAAAGATACAGTCAGACATATGTATATAAAGATACAGTCAGATATATGTATATAAAGATACAGTCAGACATATGTATATAAACTGTGTTGAAAAAAGACAATTACATTAATTAAGGTTCTTATGTATATAAAGATAGAGCAGGAAATTCCGATACATACACAGGGTAGAACAAATCCTGTTTCGTTAAGGTTCTTATGTATATAAAGATAGAGCAGGAAATTCCGATACATACACAGGGTAGAACAAATCCTGTTTCGTTAAGGTTCTTATGTATATAAATATACAGCAGGAAATTCCGATATATACACAGGGTAGAACAAATCCTGTTTCGTTAAGGTTCTTATGTATATAAAGATACAGCAGGAAATTCCGATATATACACAGGGTAGAACAAATCCTGTTTCGTTAAGGTTCTTATGTATATAAAGATACAGCAGGAAATTCCGATATATACACAGGATAGAACAAATCCTGTTTCGTTAAGGTTCTTATGTATATAAAGATACAGCAAAACATTCCGATATATACACAGGGTAGAACAAATCCTGTTTCGTTAAGGTTCTTATGTATATAAAGATACAGCAAAACATTCCGATATATACACAGGGTAGAACAAATCCTGTTTCGTTAAGGTTCTTATGTATACAAAGATACAGCAGGAAATTCCGATATATACACAGGGTAGAACAAATCCTGTTTCGTAAGGTTCTTATGTATATAAAGATACAGCAGGAAATTCCGATATATGCACAGGATAGAACAAATCCTGTTTCGTTAAGGTTCTTATGTATATAAAGATACAGCAGGAAATTCCGATATATACACAGGGTAGAACAAATCCTGTTTCGTTAAGGTTCTTATGTATATAAAGATACAGCAGGAAATTCCGATATATACACAGGGTAGAACAAATCCTGTTTCGTTAAGGTTCTTATCTATATAAAGGTACAGCAGGAAATTCCGATTTATACACAGGGTAGAACAAATCCTGTTTCGTTAAGGTTCTTATGTATACAAAGATACAGCAGAAAATTCCGATATATACACAGGGTAGAACAAATCCTGTTTCGTTAAGGTTCTTATGTATATAAAGATACAGCAGGAAATTACGATATATACACAGGGTAGAACAAATCCTGTTTCGTTAAGGTTCTTATGTATATAAAGATACAGCAAAACATTCCGATATATACACAGGGTAAAACAAATCCTGTTTCGTTAAGGTTCTTATGTATATGAAGATACAGCAGGAAATTCCGATATATACACAGGATAGAACAAATCCTGTTTCGTTAAGGTTCTTATGTATATAAAGATACAGCAAAACATTCCGATATATACACAGGGTAGAACAAATCCTGTTTCGTTAAGGTTCTTATGTATATAAAGATACAGCAAAACATTCCGATATATACACAGGATAGAACAAATCCTGTTTCGTTAAGGTTCTTATGTATATAAAGATACAGCAAAACATTCCGATATATACACAGGGTAGAACAAATCCTGTTTCGTTAAGGTTCTTATGTATACAAAGATACAGCAGGAAATTCCGATATATACACAGGGTAGAACAAATCCTGTTTCGCTAAGGTTCTTATGTATATAAAGATACAGCAGGAAATTCCGATATATGCACAGGGTAGAACAAATCCTGTTTCGTTAGAACAAATCCTGTTTCGTTAAGGTTCTTATGTATATAAAGATACAGCAGGAAATTCCGATATATACACAGGGTAGAACAAATCCTGTTTCGTTAAGGTTCTTATGTATATAAAGATACAGCAGGAAATTCCGATATATACACAGGGTAGAACAAATCCTGTTTCGTTAAGGTTTTTATGTATATAAATATACAGCAGGAAATTCCGATATATACACAGGGTAGAACAAATCCTGTTTCGTTAAGGTTCTTATGTATATAAAGATACAGCAGGAAATTCCGATTTATACACAGGGTAGAACAAATCCTGTTTCGTTAAGGTTCTTATGTATACAAAGATACAGCAGGAAATTCCGATATATACACAGGGTAGAACAAATCCTGTTTCGTTAAGGTTCTTATGTATATAAAGATACAGCGGGAAATTACGATATATACACAGGGTAGAACAAATCCTGTTTCGTTAAGGTTCTTATGTATATAAAGATACAGCAGGAAATTCCGATATATACACAGCGTAGAACAAATCCTGTTTCGTTAAGGTTCTTATGTATATAAAGATACAGCAAAACATTCCGATATATACACAGGGTAGAACAAATCCTGTTTCGTTAAGGTTCTTATGTATATAAAGATACAGCAAAACATTCCGATATATACACAGGGTAGAACAAATCCTGTTTCGTTAAGGTTCTTATGTATACAAAGATACAGCAGGAAATTCCGATATATACACAGGGTAGAACAAATCCTGTTTCGCTAAGGTTCTTATGTATATAAAGATACAGCAGGAAATTCCGATATATGCACAGGATAGAACAAATCCTGTTTCGTTAAGGTTCTTATGTATATAAAGATACAGCAGGAAATTCCGATATATACACAGGGTAGAACAAATCCTGTTTCGTTAAGGTTCTTATGTATATAAAGATACAGCAGGAAATTCCGATATATACACAGGGTAGAACAAATCCTGTTTCGTTAAGGTTCTTATCTATATAAAGGTACAGCAGGAAATTCCGATTTATACACAGGGTAGAACAAATCCTGTTTCGTTAAGGTTCTTATGTATACAAAGATACAGCAGAAAATTCCGATATATACACAGGGTAGAACAAATCCTGTTTCGTTAAGGTTCTTATGTATATAAAGATACAGCAGGAAATTACGATATATACACAGGGTAGAACAAATCCTGTTTCGTTAAGGTTCTTATGTATATAAAGATACAGCAAAACATTCCGATATATACACAGGGTAAAACAAATCCTGTTTCGTTAAGGTTCTTATGTATATGAAGATACAGCAGGAAATTCCGATATATACACAGGATAGAACAAATCCTGTTTCGTTAAGGTTCTTATGTATATAAAGATACAGCAAAACATTCCGATATATACACAGGGTAGAACAAATCCTGTTTCGTTAAGGTTCGTATGTATATAAAGATACAGCAAAACATTCCGATATATACACAGGGTAGAACAAATCCTGTTTCGTTAAGGTTCTTATGTATACAAAGATACAGCAGGAAATTCCGATATATACACAGGGTAGAACAAATCCTGTTTCGCTAAGGTTCTTATGTATATAAAGATACAGCAGGAAATTCCGATATATGCACAGGGTAGAACAAATCCTGTTTCGTTAAGGTTCTTATGTATATAAAGATACAGCAGGAAATTCCGATATATACACAGGGTAGAACAAATCCTGTTTCGTTAAGGTTCTTATGTATACAAAGATACAGCAGGAAATTCCGATATATACACAGGGTAGAACAAATCCTGTTTCGTTAAGGTTTTTATGTATATAAATATACAGCAGGAAATTCCGATATATACACAGGGTAGAACAAATCCTGTTTCGTTAAGGTTCTTATCTATATAAAGGTACAGCAGGAAATTCCGATTTATACACAGGGTAGAACAAATCCTGTTTCGTTAAGGTTCTTATGTATACAAAGATACAGCAGGAAATTCCGATATATACACAGGGTAGAACAAATCCTGTTTCGTTAAGGTTCTTATGTATATAAAGATACAGCGGGAAATTACGATATATACACAGGGTAGAACAAATCCTGTTTCGTTAAGGTTCTTATGTACATAAAGATACAGCAGGAAATTTCGATATATACACAGCGTAGAACAAATCCTGTTTCGTTAAGGTTCTTATGTATATAAAGATACAGCAGGAAATTCCGATATATACAC
Organism: Tachypleus tridentatus; assembly: GCF_004210375.1. Lineage (NCBI taxonomy): Eukaryota > Metazoa > Arthropoda > Merostomata > Xiphosura > Limulidae > Tachypleus > Tachypleus tridentatus. The sequence goes on from NC_134828.1 coordinate 4,840,571, forward strand.
AGGGTAGAACAAATCCTGTTTCGTTAAGGTTCTTATGTATATAAAGATACAGCCAGAAATGCGTATTTAAACTGTGTAAAACAAACACTAATACTTTAACATATTTATATATAGAAACATACAGCAAGAAATGCGTGTATGAACTGTGTAGGACAAACACTGTTAAGATAAGGTCCTTATGCATAGTATGATACAGTCAGAAACACGTATATAAACTCTGTATAACATACGCTGCTACGTTGAGGTTCTTGTTTATATAAAGATACAGCCTGAAATACCTATGAAAACTATGTACAAAAACTCTTAGGATAAGGTCTTTATATATAATAATATACAGCCAAAAATATGTTTGGAAACTGCGTAGGACAAATACTGTTAAGATAAAGGTCTTATGTATGTAAAAATACAGCCAGAAATATATATGTAAACACTGTTTTTGTTATTGAATGTTAATTTTAGTTATTGGTTCACGACTTGTTATAAGTGTCATTCAGGAAAAGACAGACCACAATTTCACCACAGATGGTGTTAAACAGATTTCCTCTCTCTACTGTATAACATCAAATGTAAGGATAGCTAAAGTACACCTTTTCTAGCTTGGGAAGAACGTTTTACAAACAAACAAACAATTTACGTACTAGTAACATAGCCACTCTTTACATTACTACAGTATCCAGCTTCACTTTACGTACCAGTAACATAGCCACTTTTTACATTACTACAGTATCCAGGTTCACTTTACGTACCAGTAACATAGCGACTCTTTACATTACTACAGTATCCAGGTTCACTTTACGTACAAGTAGCATAGCCACTCTTTACATTACTAGAGTATCCAGGTTCACTTTACGTACCAGTAACATAGCCACTCTTTACATTACTACAGTATTCAGGTTCACTTTACGTACTAGTAACATATCCACTTTTTACATTACTACAGTATCCAGGTTCACTTTACGTACTAGTAACATAGCCACTCTTTACATTACTTCAGTATCCAGGTTCACTTTACGTACTAGTAACACAGCCACTCTTTACATTACTACAGTATCCAGGTTCACTTTACGTACTAGTAACATAGCCACTCTTTACATTACTACAGTATCCAGGTTCACTTTACGTACTTGTAACACAGCCACTCTTTACATTACTACAGTATCCAGGTTCACTTTACGTACTAGTAACATAGCCACTCTTTACATTACTACAGTATCCAGGTTCACTTTACGTACTTGTAACACAGCCACTCTTTACATTACTACAGTATCCAGGTTCACTTTACGTACTAGTAACGTAGCCACTCTTTACATTACGATAGTATTCAGGTTCACTTTACGTACTAGTAACGTAGCCACTCTTTACATTACTACAGTATCCAGGTTCACTTTACGTACTAGTAACATAGCCAGTCTTTACATTACTACAGTATCCAGGTTCATTTTACGTACTTGTAACACAGCCACTCTTTACATTACTACAGTATCCAGGTTCACTTTACGTACTAGTAACATAGCCACTCTTTACATTACTTCAGTATCCAGGTTCACTTTACGTACTAGTGACATAGCCACTCTTTACATTACTACAGTATCCAGGTTCACTTTACGTACTAGTAACATAGCCAGTCTTTACATTACTACACTATCCAGGTTCACTTTACGTACTTGTAACACAGCCACTCTTTACATTATTACAGTATCCAGGTTCACTTTACGTACTAGTAACGTAGCCACTTTACATTACGATATTATTCAGATTCACATTACGTACTAGTAACGTAACCACTCTTTACATTACTACAGTATCCAGTTTCACTTTACGTACTAGTAACATAGCCACTCTTTACATTACTATAGTATCCAGGTTCACTTTACGTACTAGTAACATAGCCAGTCTTTACATTACTACAGTATCCAGGTTCACTTTACGTACTAGTAACATAGCCAGTCTTTACATTACTACAGTATCCAGGTTCACTTTACGTACTTGTAACACAGCCACTCTTTACATTACTACAGTATCCAGGTACACTTTACGTACTAGTAACATAGCCACTCTTTACATTACTGCAGTATCCAGGTTCACTTTACGTACTAGTAACATAGCCAGTCTTTACATTACTACAGTATCCAGGTTCACTTTACGTACTTGTAACACAGCCACTCTTTACATTACGATATTATTCAGGTTCACTTTGCGTACTAGTAACATAGCCACTCTTTACATTACTACAGTATCCAGGTTCACTTTACGTACTTGTAACACAGCCACTCTTTACATTACGATATTATTCAGGTTCACTTTGCGTACTAGTAACATAGCCAGTCTTTACATTACTACAGTATCCAGGTTCACTTTACGTACTTGTAACACAGCCACTCTTTACATTACTACAGTATCCAGGTACACTTTACGTACTAGTAACATAGCCACTCTTTACATTACTGCAGTATCCAGGTTCACTTTACGTACTAGTAACATAGCCAGTCTTTACATTACTACAGTATCCAGGTTCACTTTACGTACTTGTAACACAGCCACTCTTTACATTACGATATTATTCAGGTTCACTTTGCGTACTAGTAACGTAGCCACTCTTTACATGACTAAAGTATCCAGGTTCACTTTACGTACTAGTAACATAGCCACTCTTTACATTACTACAGTATCCAGGTTCACTTTACGTACTAGTAACATAGCCACTCTTTACATTACTACAGTATTCAGGTTCACTTTACGTACTAGTAACATAGCCACTTTTTACATTACTACAGTATTCAGGTGCACTTTACGTACTAGTAACGTAGCCACTTTTTACATTACTACAGTATTCAGGATCACTTTACGTATTAGTACCATAGACACTCTTTACATTACTACAGTATCCAGGTACACTTTACGTATTAGTAACGTAGCCACTCTTTACATTACTACAGTATCCAGGTTCACTTTACGAACTAGTAACATAGCCACTCTTTACATTACTACAGTATCCAGGTTCACTTTACGTACTAGTAACATAGCCATTCTTTACATTACTTCAGTATCCAGGTTCACTTTACGTACTAGTAACATAGCCACTCTTTACATTACTACAGTATCCAGGTTCACTTTACGTACTAGTAACATAGCCACTCTTTACATTACTACAGTATCCAGGTTCACTTTACGTACTAGTAACATAGCCACTCTTTACATTACTATAGTATCCAGGTTCACTTTACGTACTAGTAACATAGCCAGTCTTTACATTACTACAGTATCCAGGTTCACTTTACGTACTAGTAACATAGCCAGTCTTTACATTACTACAGTATCCAGGTTCACTTTACGTACTTGTAACACAGCCACTCTTTACATTACTTCAGTATCCAGGTTCACTTTACGTACTAGTAACAGAGCCACTCTTTACATTACTACAGTATCCAAGTACACTTTACGTACTAGTAACGTAGCCACTCTTTACATTACGATATTATTCAGGTTCACTTTACGTGCTAGTAACATAGCGACTCTTTACACTTCTACAATATCCAGGTTCACTTTTTATGCTAGTGACATAGCCACTCTTTGCCTTACTGCTGTATCCAGTTTCACTTTACGTACTAGTAACATAGCCACTCTTTGCCTTACTGCTGTATCCAGGTTCACTTTACATACTAGTGACATAGCCACTCTTTACACTTCTACAATATCCAGGTTCACTTTTTATGCTAGTGACATAGCCACTCTTTGCCTTACTGCTGTATCCAGTTTCACTTTACGTACTAGTAACATAGCCACTCTTTACCTTACGATGTTGCCTTACTGCTGTATCCAGGTTCACTTTACATACTAGTGACATAGCCACTCTTTGCCTTTCTTCTGTATCCAGGCTCACTTTACATACTAGTGACATAACCACTCTTTACTTTACTGCTGTATCCAGGTTCAATTTACATATTATTGACATATCTATTGTTTATATTACCACAGTATCCAGGTTCACTTTACATACAAGTGACATACCCACTCTTTACCTTACTGCTGTATCCAGGTTCACTTTACATACTAGTGACATATCTACTCTTTACCTTACGATAATATTCAAGTTAACTTTACATACTAGTAACATAGCCACTCTTTACATTACTTCAGTATCCAGGTTCACTTTACGTACTTGTAACTCAGCCACTTTTTACATTAATACAGTATCCAGGTTCACTTTACGTACTAGTAACGTAGCCACTCTTTACATTACTACAGTATCCAGGTTCACTTTACGTACTAGTAACATAGCCACTCTTTACATTACTACAGTATCCAGGTTCACTTTACGTACTAATAACGTAGCCACTCTTTACATTACTACAGTATTCAGGTTCACTTTACGTACTAGTGACATAGCCACTCTTTACATTACTACAGTATCCAAGTACACTTTACGTACTAGTAACGTAGCCACTCTTTACATTACTACAGTATTCAGGTTCACTTTACGTACTAGTAACATAGCCACTCTTTACATTACTACAGTATTCAGGTTCACTTTACGTACTAGTAACATAGCCACTCTTTACATTACTACAGTATTCAGGTACACCTTACGTATTAGTAACGTAGCCACTCTTTACATTACTACAGTATCCAGGTTCACTTTACGAACTAGTAACATATCCACTCTTTACATTACTACAGTATTCAGGTTCACTTTACGTACTAGTAACATAGCCACTCATTACATTACTACATTATCCAGGTTCACTTTACGTAGTACTAACATAGCCACTTTTTACATTACTACAGTATTCAGGTACACTTTACGTATTAGTAACGTAGCCACTCTTTACATTACTACAGTATCCAGGTTCACTTTACGAACTAGTAACATAGACACTCTTTACATTACTACAGTATTCAGGTTCACTTTACGTACTAGTAACATAGCCACTCTTTACATTACTACAGTATCCAGGTTCACTTTACGTACTAGTAACATAGCCACTCTTTACATTACTTCAGTATCCAGGTTCACTTTACGTACTAGTAACATAGCCACTCTTTACATTACTTCAGTATCCAGATTCACTTTACGGACTAGTAACATAGCCACTCTTTACATTACTACAGTATCCAGGTTCACTTTACGTACCAGTAACATAGCCACTCTTTACATTACTTCAGTATTCAGGTTCACTTTACATACTAGTAACATAGCCACTCTTTACATTACTACAGTATCCAGGTTCACTTTACCTACCAGTAACACAGCCACTCTTTACATTACGATATTATTCAGGTTCACTTTACGTACTAGTAACATAGCCACTCTTTACATTACTTCAGTATTCAGGTTCACTTTACATACTAGTAACATAGCCACTTTTTACATTACTACAGTATCCAGGTTCACTTTACGTACTAGTAACATAGCCACTCTTTACATTACTTCAGTATCCAGGTTCACTTTACGTACTAGTAACATAGCCACTCTTTACATTACTACAGTACCCAGCTTCACTTTACGTACTAGTAACATAGCCACTCTTTACATTACTTCAGTATTCAGGTTCACTTTACATACTAGTAACATAGCCACTTTTTACATTACTACAGTATCCAGGTTCACTTTACGTACTAGTAACATAGCCACTCTTTACATTACTACAGTATCCAGGTTCACTTTGCGTACTAGTAACATAGCCACTCTTTACATTACTACAGTATCCAGCTTCACTTTACGTACTAGTAACATAGCCACTCTTTACATTACTTCAGTATCTAGGTTCACTTTACGTACTAGTAACATAGCCACTCTTTACATTACTTCAGTATCCAGATTCTCTTTACATACTAGTAACACAGCCACTCTTTACATTACTACAGTATCCAGGTTCACTTTACGTACTAGTAACATAGCCACTCTTTACATTACTACAATATCCAGGTTCACTTTTCATGCTAGTGACATAGCCACTCTTTGCCTTACTGTTGTATCTAGTTTCACTTTACGTAGTAGTAACATAGCCACTCTTTGCCTTACTGCTTTATCCAGGTTCACTTTACATACTAGTGACATAGCCACTCTTTGCCTTTCTTCTGTATCCAGGCTCACTTTACATACTAGTGACATAACCACTCTTTACTTTAGTGCTGTATCCAGGTTCACTTTACATAGTAGTGACATACCCACTCTTTACCTTACTGCTGTATCCAGGTTCACTTTACATACTAGTGACATATCTACTCTTTACCTTACGATATTATTCAAGTTAACTTTACATACTAGTGATATGCCCACTATTTGCCTTACTGCTGTATCCAAGTTCACTTTACATACTTGTGACATAGCCACTTTTTACCTTACCACAGTATCCAGATAAGCTGATGTTTGACGGTTAACCAAGTAAGTGTGAAGTGGAAGTACCAGAAATGTCATGTGCAGATTGAGATAAACACGTGTGAAGAACCATGTTTATTCATTAATGTAAATCGTGGTTGTTAACATTCTCAGTTACAAACTGACTGGTTGCAAGGTAAGAGAGAAAGATTCTATGAAGATACGTGATTAAGCCCTATATTTTCATGTTAGGCCCGTAAACTTATCTCTGATCTTACATTGCTCATTATGCTTTTGTGAAATCTAAGTCAGAGTAAATAAACTTGAATTACAAGTCTTTTAATGGAACTGGGCTTGGCATAGCTTATTGGTTAGCGTGACTGTGAAATCCCACTATTCGATTAGAATAGCCGAAGAGTTGGCAGTGGTATTTAATGACATGTTGTAAATTCGGAACAGCAATGTGAAAAATATCAATAAAGGACTCCTGGACTGTCAAAGTTCATTAGGGCTTACAACATACTGTGTTTAAGGATCAAACAGCCGATAAAACACGAAAATATTGTGGCCTAAAAGTTTAACCCTAAAACTACTATGATTTGATGATGAAAAGAAAAGGTAACTTGATTTCAAACTTCTAAGGACTATTTCAGATTGTAGGTTATTTACAAAAGTTTTAAGGACTGGTTCAGATCATGAATTGGTTTAGAATAGTTAAGAACTGATTCAGGTTGTGGGTGTCGTTCACTTAATCTACTTAACTGTAGATTTGTTTAAAGTTTCTGAAGGCTGGCTCAGATTACAGGTTGACTTGTAACTTCAAAGGGATAGTTTAGATTGTGAGTCGGTACAAACTCATAATGACTGTTTCATATTGTAAGTTGGTTTTAAATTTTAATAACTTGTTCTAATTGCAAGTTGATTTCAAATGTTATTCCTCATTCAAAGTAAATAATGACTTCAGTCTTCTGGTTAAGATTTAGTTTGTTTGTTTTTTTAAAGATAAACTACATTTGGTTCGTTCAACCTGTACATTTTCACGATGTGTTTAGAAATATTCCACTGACGTGCCTTATATTGTGAACAACAAAAATATAACAACTCGCTTCTTATTATTTCATAGCAACCAAATAAACGACACTAAATGTGTAGCAACATATTCCAAAAGGTAATTGGGATATAAAACTTTAAATAGCAAGAACTGACAGCTGAATATTGTTCATTTGATGCTAAACACAAAGAAAGACAATGGATTATGAGTATGATAATTCTGCTTTGAGTGTTAAATCCTACAGATTTAACGCTCAGACACTAGGAGTGAGATTAGAAGTAAATATTATGTAAGGTGGGCAAGTTCCCGTAAAATGTCTCCCGAATTAGATTTTTGTCCTTCAAATTGATTTTATTTGATTTTCCAGAATTGTCCTGTTTTCAGGAATCGTATGCTGAAATAATAAAATGTGTTTAATTAATCGTATTTTAGCTTTTTTTAAATCGTCTTATTTTTTTTCACCAGATGTAGCTACGATCTATTTCATTCGATTTAATTTCAAAGGCAATAAAAAGTGCGCTGTGATCTAGTTATAAGTTTTGTCTTACAGTATTTCAAACCTTTTTTTCAGTGTCTTCTTATAAATAAGTCTAGAAAATAAAGTAAGAGTACATTAACAGATCTCGTGATGAAATAAAAATGTATTCTAAAACCAGCTGGTATGATTATTAATACTTTAATTGAAATAAAGTACAGAACAAGGTTTAAGCATCCTTAGGTTAACCTGAAGATGACCTGAGAAGGTCGAAATGTTGTTCTCTGGTTTATTAGTAAAAGTGTTAATACCTTACCGGCCGTCCTGAGATACATATTGATAGATCTTATTGTTAACACGTGACATTATTTGTTTGTTTGTTATTAAACGCAGAACTACACAATGGGCTACCTGCGTGTTGTTCTCACTACAAGACTGAAACGCGGATTTTATTGTGATAAACCTTCAGGCTTAGCTGAGCCATTGGAGGGAGGGAAAGTAATAGCGCGGACTTGAACTAGAACCGTATAATAGAGCGAAAGTCATAAGTCATTAGCTGAACTGAGCTAGTAATATATTTAAAGTGTTAACCAGTACACCAATAGTACATTTCTATAACAATAAGTTTTCAAGTTTTAACCTGTCAGTATGAAGAAAACGTGTGTTGTTTTTTTTCGATTGCTTCCTGGTGTATCAGCGATGTTCAAGATTACCTTTGTAATAAATTAAGGGTTTGATCCATGCAGTGGACAAGACGTAGAAAACCAATTTTTAACTTGCTCTCAACAACAAACAGATATTATTTCTGATTAGCATAGTTTTAATCTTATACATTATTCAATGAAAGTATATTTCATTAAGATGTCAGTTCAGTTTGATGTGTTTCCTGTCAAAGTTTCTACTTTCACATGGGTGATAAACATCGACTACTAGATTAATCTGGAAAGTCACCTAAATTTTATTAGTTAAGAGTATAATAGGAAAATCCGTATGAACAAAACGTACAATTTGTTTTGTAACTTCGATTCTGTAGTAATTTTTCATTGCTAATTCGAATTCCCTCCAACACGCCCAAAGGAAATCATTTCTTCGAAATAAACAAATGTAGTACAGTGAATTAATTTGAAACACCGAGAAACGTGAACCTACGTCATGCATTCATTGAAAGTTTTACGCACCACAAAAATGTAAAAAAACATAAAACATCAACTATGTTCCTGTGCTAATTTTTTTCTACTCCAATTTTACTTGAACTCTTAAAGCACAGAATGCTTCAGATACGTAAACCAACTGGCGTGTTTAGTGTGATAGGCCTTGGCCTATATATAACGACTGATCATATATATTTATCACCTACGTAGGGAACAAGTACCGGCCGGTATTTTGCTGCGTTGTGTGTGTGTATATATATATATCTAAAGTTGAAATCCTTATTTACAGCACGAGATGATGGCTTCGTGACCTCAAGTTCCTCTTCGGTCATTAAAGAACATATTTTTTTATTGTACGACTTTCTACCAGACATTTGGTTTTACTTTATTAAAACGTTCAAACAACAAGATAACAAAATGTACGACTGCTGATTTTCGTTTCTTTGTGTGCTGAATTTCGTACAGAGCTACATGAAGGCTATCTGCACTAGTCGTCTTTAATTTTGAGGCGACAAGGTTAGAGAAGGACCACCTACTACCAACTTTTGAGATTCTCTTTTCCAACGTATAATTAATTGACTGTCATATTATAGCGCCCCCACGAGTTAGAGTGGAAGCATGTTCGGGTACAAGATTCTATCCATCTCCAGATTGCGAGTCCAGCATCCGAACCACTAGGCCATGCCAGAATCCAGCACGTTCATCACTATCGTATGAAGTCAATAGTCGTTTGCACAAATCATAACTGATATTTATACAAATGTGTATAGCAAATACAAAACACAGATTATACGAGTAGCGTATTATAAAATGAAATAGATGTGTTGATTTTCTATGTATACATGCTGTATTTATCGAAACTACTGAATTAAATTTTTTTGAAATCAGTTTTGCTATGTATTAAATTCGTCACTGGTCTTAGTATTTTTCCAGGAAAGTAAGAAGGTTATAGAACTGCTGGAATACTGAGAAAGTCCACTCTTGAAAGTTCGTACCAATGATTGTTTATATTAACTCGCTGTTAAAAATAAGTCGATTTGTTTTATTTGTTACTAGCATAAAGTATCGTGCTATGTTGTGAGGTTTTCATTATTTTAGTAACTTCTATAGCTATGCACTAACTCATTTGTTTGTTTCCATTTTCCAAACATAACTCAAATTCAACCTTTTTTTAAAAAACAAATAGTTTTTATTCCTTCCAGTCTACCAATTCTACAAAACTTCTAATTCATATTTTTCTTCAAGTTCTGTGTTGGCGTTTCCTAAACTCGGTTCATTTTGACTTTTTTAATTACAGCATTTCGATTTTTCTTCACATGTTGAAAAATATTATTTAGTGAGAAATCTCCAAGTGAGAATAAGAAGAACATGACACTTTTGTATAGACCTTCAAGAAGTAGAATTATAGGGCTATAGACCAAACCTGAAAAATAATACATGGATTCATACCCTAAAAATCCTCTTAGTATGTGTAGAAAGTTTCTAGGTCTCTAGGTTGTTTCCTTGTGGAGTCATGGCTTTCACACACACACACACAGGGTTGTTTTTTTTATCCTTTACCATTGAACCACATTCAATGACGAAGTAAAATGAAACTAAAATGAATAAAGGCCCTTAAAGAACATTGTGTATCTGTGTAGTGCTTGGAAGTGTATTCAGTGTGTAGTGCCTGGAAGTGTGATTCAGTGTGTAGTGCCTGGAAGTGCGTTCAGTGTGTAGTGCTTGGAAGTGCGTTCAGTGTGTAGTGCCTGGAAGTGTGATTCAGTGTGTGGTGCCTGGAAGTGCGTTCAGTGTGTAGTGTCTGGAAGTGCGTTCAGTGTGTAGTGCTTAGAAGTGCGTTCAGTGTGTAGTGCCTGGAAGTGCGTTCAGTGTGTAGTGCTTAGAAGTGTGTTCAGTGTGAAGTGCTTGGAAGTGTGTTCAGTGTGTAGTGCCTGGAAGTGCGTTTAATGTGTAGTGCTTGGAAGTGCGTTCAGTGTGTAGTGCCTGGAAGTGTGTTCAGTGTGTAGTGCCTGGAAGTGTGATTCAGTGTGTAGTACCTGGAAGTGTGTTCAGTGTGTAGTGCCTGGAAGTGTGATTCTGTGTGTAGTGCCTGGAAGTGTGTTCAGTGTGTAGTGCCTGGAAGTGTGTTCAGTGTGCAGTGCCTGGTGTGTAGTGCCTGGAAGTGTGTAGTGCCCAGTGGAAGTGTGTTCAGTGTGTAGTGCCTGGAAGTGTGTTCAGTGTGTAGTGCCTGGAAGTGTGATTCAGTGTGTAGTGCCTGGAAGTGTGTTCAGTGTGTAGTGCCTGGAGTGTGATTCAGTGTGTAGTACCTGGAAGTGTGATTCAGTGTGTAGTGCCTGGAAGTGTGTTCAGTGTGTAGTGCCTGGAAGTGTGTTCAGTGTGTGGTGCCTGGAAGTGTGATTTAGTGTGTTGAGGGAGACGGAGGGTCTGAAACCTCATTTCCTCATTGGTTCGTTTTTCGTTTGTTTCTCATAAACAACTTATGTTGCCAAATGATAAATTAAACATAATCTATAGACCTTGCAGGCTACTCTGGTTTACTAAGAATGTTCAACTGGGTGATCTTGACCTCAATACGAGAAAAAAAAAAGATAAAATTTAAAATCTCCCGCACTCATTATAACCATACAAATTTCTCTACGGCTTTCATATTACTTGTAACAGAGTGGGGCATATGAGAAGTTGAACAAATAGCAACAAAAGTTTTCTAAATCTTTAACAGAAACGGTTACATGGACCGAGCTTGATACATGCTAATTTAACCACACCTTTCTGAGTCATTGTGCAGGATTGGTTATCTTCCAATAGGCCCCGCCCCCTATATTAATCGATCTGTTCGTAACTACGGAGTTCAGTACCGTCTCGACCATCAGGTGAACAGCGGTATGTGTGGGGACTAACAACGCTAAAACCGGGTTTCGATACCGTGGTGGGCAGAGCACACATAGCCCATTGTGTAGCTCTGTGATTAATATAAAACAAATAGAGTCCGTCTGTTTGTTCGCTTCGATGTCCTTCATATTAATCAATACTACGGATCGATTTAAGACTATCCACACATCTTGTCTAAAGGCGTAATGAACTCGAAGTATTTTTGTAAACAGGGAAAACTATTGTAATAACTAGAAACTTCATATGAAACGTATAATCAAACTTGACATCAGTAGCCAGGTTAACATTTTAATAAAAGAACACACACAACACAAATGTGTTACCTTTATTTAAGCGGACAGAAAAGAAATCGCTTTACAATTTCTACACAAACGTTTCATTAAAATATAAACCTTCAACTGAAAGCCTTTCACTCGGAATAACAAAATGTTCTTATAAACCAACAGCCACTACAGAAATTAAATGTCTTTTATACACCAGTATTCACTACAGAACATAAATGTTTTTATACACCAATAGCCACTACAGAAATTAAATGTCTTTTATACACCAACAGCCACTACAGAAATTAAATGTCTTTTATACACCAACAGCCAGTACAGAAAGTAAATGTTTTTAATACACCAATAGCCACTACAGAAATTAAATGTCTTTTATACACCAGTATTCACTACAGAACATAAACGTTTTTATACACCAACAGCCACTACAGAAATTAAATGTCTTTTATACACCAACAGCCACTACAGATATTAAATGTCTTTTATACACCAGTATTCACTACAGAACATAAATGTTTTTATACACCAATAGCCACTACAGAAATTAAATGTCTTTTATACACCAACAGTCACTAGAGAAATTAAATGTTTTTAATACACCAACAGCCACTACAGAAATTAAATGTCTTTTATACACCAACAGCCACTACAGAAATTAAATGTTTTTAATACACCAATAGCCACTACAGAAATTAAATGTCTTTTATACACCAACAGCCACTACAGAAATTAAATGTTTTTAATACACCAATAGCCATTACAGAAATTAAATGTTTTTTATACACCAGTATTCACTACAGAACATAAATGTTTTTATACACCAATAGCCACTACAGAAATTAAATGTCTTTTATACACCAGTATTCACTACAGAACATAAATGTTTTTATACACCAATAGCCACTACAGAAATTAAATGTCTTTTATACACCAACAGCCACTACAGATATTAAATGTCTTTTATACACCAGTATTCACTACAGAACATAAATGTTTTTATACACCAATAGCCACTACAGAAATTAAATGTCTTTTATACACCAGTATTCACTACAGAACATAAATGTTTTTATACACCAACAGCCACTACAGAAATTAAATGTCTTTTATACACCAACAGTCACTACAGAAATTAAATGTTTTTAATACACCAATAGCCATTACAGAAATTAAATGTCTTTTATACACCAGTATTCACGACAGAACATAAATGTTTTTATACACCAATAGCTACTACAGAAATTAAATGTTTTTAATACACCAATAGCCACTACAGAAATTAAATGTCTTTTATACACCAACAGCCACTACAGAAATTAAATGTTTTTAATACACCAATAGCCATTACAGAAATTAAATGTCTTTTATACACCAGTATTCACTACAGAACATAAATGTTTTTATACACCAATAGCTACTACAGAAATTAAATGTTTTTAATACACCAATAGCCACTACAGAAATTAAATGTCTTTTATACACCAATAGCCACTACAGAACATCAATGTTTTTATACACCAATAGCCACTACAGAACTTAAATGTCTTTTATACACCAACAGCTACTACAGATATTAAATGTCTTTTATACACCAACAGCCACTACAGAAATTAAATGTCTTTTATACACCAATAGCCACTACAGATATTAAATGTCTTTTATACACCAACAGCCACTACAGAAATTAAATGTCTTTTATACACCAGTATTCACTACAGAACATAAATGTTTTTATACACCAATAGCCACTACAGAAATTAAATGTCTTTTATACACCAGTATTCACTACAGAACATAAATGTTTTTATACACCAATAGCCACTACAGAAATTAAATGTCCTTTATACATCAACAGTCACTACAGAAATTAAATGTTTTTAATACACCAACAGCCAGTACAGAAAGTAAATGTTTTTAATACACCAATAGCCACTACAGAAATTAAATGTCTTTTATACACCAGTATTCACTACAGAACATAAACGTTTTTATACACCAACAGCCACTACAGAAATTAAATGTCTTTTATACACCAACAGCCACTACAGATATTAAATATCTTTTATACACCAGTATTCACTACAGAACATAAATGTTTTTATACACCAATAGCCACTACAGAAATTAAATGTCTTTTATACACCAGTATTCACTACAGAACATAAATGTTTTTATACACCAATAGCCACTACAGAAATTAAATGTCTTTTATACACCAACAGTCACTACAGAAATTAAATGTTTTTAATACACCAACAGTCACTACAGAAAATAAATGTCTTTTATACACCAGTATTCACTACAGAACAAAAATGTTTTTATACACCAATAGCTACTACAGAAATTAAATGTTTTTAATACACCAATAGCCACTACAGAAATTAAATGTCTTTTATACACCAACAGCCACTACAGAAATTAAATGTTTTTAATACACCAATAGCCATTACAGAAATTAAATGTCTTTTATACACCAACAGCCACTACAGAAATTAAATGTTTTTAATACACCAATAGCCATTACAGAAATTAAATGTCTTTTATACACCAGTATTCACTACAGAACATAAATGTTTTTATACACCAATAGCTACTACAGAAATTAAATGTTTTTAATACACGAATAGCCACTACAGAAATTAAATGTCTTTTATACACCAATAGCCACTACAGAAATTGAATGTTTTTAATACACAATAGCCATTACAGAAATTAAATGTCTTTTATACACCAGTATTCACTACAGAACATAAATGTTTTTATACACCAATAGCCACTACAGAAATTAAATGTCTTTTATACACCAACAGCTACTACAGATATTAAATGTCTTTTATACACCAACAGCCACTACAGAAATTAAATGTCTTTTATACACCAGTATTCACTACAGAACATAAATGTTTTTATACACCAATAGCCACTACAGAAATTAAATGTCTTTTATACACCAGTATTCACTACAGAACATAAATGTTTTTATACACCAACAGCCACTACAGAAATTAAATGTCTTTTATACACCAACAGCCACTACAGAAATTAAATGTCTTTTATACACCAATAGCCACTATAGAAATTAAATGTCTTTTATACACCAGTATTCACTACAGAACATAAATGTTTTTATACACCAATAGCCACTACAGAAATTAAATGTCTTTTATACACCAACAGCCACTACAGAAATTAAATGTCTTTTATACACCAACAGCCACTACAGAAATTAAATGTCTTTTATACACCAATAGCCACTACAGAAATTAAATGTCTTTTATACACCAGTATTCACTACAGAACATAAATGTTTTTATACACCAATAGCCACTACAGAAATTAAATGTTTTTAATACACCAATAGCCACTACAGAAATTAAATGTCTTTTATACACCAACAGCCACTACAGAAATTAAATGTCTTATATACACCAACAGTCACTACAGAAATTAAATGTTTTTAATACACCAATAGCCATTACAGAAATTAAATGTTTTAATACACCAATAGCCATTACAGAAATTAAATGTCTTTTATACACCAGTATTCACTACAGAACATAAATGTTTTTATACACCAATAGCCACTACAGAAATTAAATGTCTTTTATACACCAGTATTCATTACAGAACATAAACGTTTTTATACACTAACAGCCACTACAGAAATTAAATGTCTTTTATACACCAATAGCCACTACAGATATTAAGTGTCTTTTATACACCAACAGCCACTACAGAAATTAAATGTTTTTTATACACCAGTATTCACTACAGAACATAAATGTGTTTGTACACCAATAGCCACTACAGAAATTAAATGTCTTTTATACACCAACAGCCACTACAGAAATTAAATGTCTTTTATACACCAATAGCCACTACAGAAATTAAATGTCTTTTATACACCAACAGCCACTACAGAAATTAAATGTCTTTTATACACCAACAGCCAGTACAGAAATTAAATGTCTTTTTTATACACCAACAGCCAGTACAGAAATTAAATGTTTTTACTACACCAATAGCCACTACAGAAATTAAATGTCTTTTATACACCAATAGCCACTACAGAAATTAAATGTCTTTTATACACCAACAGCCACTACAGAAATTAAATGTCTTTTATACACCAACAGCCACTACAGAAATTAAATGTCTTTTATACACCAACAGCCAGTACAGAAATTAAATGTTTTTAATACACCAATAGCCACTACAGAAATTAAATGTCTTTGATACACCAACAGCCACTACAGAAATTAAATGTTTTTAATACACCAATAGCCACTACAGAAATTAAATGTCTTTTATACACCAGTATTCACTACAGAACATAAATGTTTTTATACACCAATAGCCACTACAGAAATTAAATGTCTTTTATACACCAACAGCCACTACAGAAATTAAATGTCTTTGATACACCAATAGCCACTACAGAAATTAAATGTCTTTTATACACCAACAGCCACTACAGATATTAAATGTCTTTTATACACCAACAGCCACTACAGAAATTAAATGTTTTTTATACACCAACAGCCACTACAGATATTAAATATCTTTTATACACCAACAGCCACTACAGAAATTAAATGTCTTTTATACACCAACAGCTACTACAGATATTAAATATCTTTTATACACCAACAGCCACTACAGAAATTAAATGTTTTTAATACACCAATAGCCACTACAGAAATTAAATGTCTTTTATACACCAGTATTCACTACAGAACATAAATGTTTTTATACACCAATAGCCACTACAGAAATTAAATGTCTTTTATACACCAACAGCCAGTACAGAAAGTAAATGTTTTTAATACACCAATAGCCACTACAGAAATTAAATGTCTTTTATACACCAACAGCCACTACAGATATTAAATGTCTTTTATACACCAACAGCCACTACAGAAATTAAATGTTTTTTATACACCAGTATTCACTACAGAACATAAATGTTTTTATACACCAATAGCCACTACAGAAATTAAATGTCTTTTATACACCAACAGCCACTACAGAAATTAAATGTCTTTTATACACCAACAGCCACTACAGAAATTAAATGTCTTTTATACACCAACAGCCACTACAGAAATTAAATGTCTTTTATACACCAATAGCCACTACAGAAATTAAATGTCTTTTATACACCAGTATTCACTACAGAACATAAATGTTTTTATACACCAATAGCCACTACAGAAATTAAATGTTTTTAATACACCAATAGCCACTACAGAAATTAAATGTCTTTTATACACCAACAGCCACTACAGAAATTAAATGTCTTATATACACCAACAGTCACTACAGAAATTAAATGTTTTTAATACACCAATAGCCATTACAGAAATTAAATGTTTTTAATACACCAATAGCCATTACAGAAATTAAATGTCTTTTATACACCAGTATTCACTACAGAACATAAATGTTTTTATACACCAATAGCCACTACAGAAATTAAATGTCTTTTATACACCAGTATTCATTACAGAACATAAACGTTTTTATACACTAACAGCCACTACAGAAATTAAATGTCTTTTATACACCAATAGCCACTACAGATATTAAGTGTCTTTTATACACCAACAGCCACTACAGAAATTAAATGTTTTTTATACACCAGTATTCACTACAGAACATAAATGTGTTTGTACACCAATAGCCACTACAGAAATTAAATGTCTTTTATACACCAACAGCCACTACAGAAATTAAATGTCTTTTATACACCAATAGCCACTACAGAAATTAAATGTCTTTTATACACCAACAGCCACTACAGAAATTAAATGTCTTTTATACACCAACAGCCACTACAGAAATTAAATGTCTTTTATACACCAACAGCCACTACAGAAATTAAATGTTTTTAATACACCAATAGCCACTACAGAAATTAAATGTCTTTTATACACCAACAGCCACTACAGAAATTAAATGTTTTTAATACACCAATAGCCACTACAGAAATTAAATGTCTTTTATACACCAGTATTCACTACAGAACATAAATGTTTTTATACACCAATAGCCACTACAGAAATTAAATGTCTTTTATACACCAACAGCCACTACAGAAATTAAATGTCTTGATACACAAATAGCCACTACAGAAATTAAATGTCTTTTATACACCAACAGCCACTACAGAAATTAAATGTCTTTTATACACCAACAGCCACTACAGATATTAAATGTCTTTTATACACCAACAGCCACTACAGAAATTAAATGTTTTTTATACACCAACAGCCACTACAGATATTAAATATCTTTTATACACCAACAGCCACTACAGAAATTAAATGTCTTTTATACACCAACAGCTACTACAGATATTAAATATCTTTTATACACCAACAGCCACTACAGAAATTAAATGTTTTTAATACACCAATAGCCACTACAGAAATTAAATGTCTTTTATACACCAGTATTCACTACAGAACATAAATGTTTTTATACACCAATAGCCACTACAGAAATTAAATGTCTTTTATACACCAACAGCCAGTACAGAAAGTAAATGTTTTTAATACACCAATAGCCACTACAGAAATTAAATGTCTTTTATACACCAGTATTCATTACAGAACATAAACGTTTTTATACACTAACAGCCACTACAGAAATTAAATGTCTTTTATACACCAACAGCCACTACAGATATTAAGTGTCTTTTATACACCAACAGTCACTACAGAAATTAAATGTTTTTTATACACCAACAGCCACTACAGAACATAAATGTGTTTATACACCAGTATTCACTACAGAACATAAATGTGTTTATACACCAATAGCCACTACAGAAATTAAATGTCTTTTATACACCAATAGCCACTATAGAAATTAAATGTCTTTTTTACACCAGTATTCACTACAGAACATAAATGTTTTTATACACCAATAGCCACTACAGAAATTAAATGTTTTTAATACACCAATAGCCACTACAGAAATTAAATGTCTTTTATACACCAACAGCCACTACAGAAATTAAATGTCTTTTATACACCAACAGCCACTACAGAAATTAAATGTCTTTTATACACCAATAGCCACTATAGAAATTAAATGTCTTTTATACACCAGTATTCACTACCGAACATAAATGTTTTTATACACCAATAGCCACTACAGAAATTAAATGTTTTAATACACCAATAGCCACTACAGAAATTAAATGTCTTTTATACACCAACAGCCACTACAGAAATTAAATGTCTTATATACACCAACAGTCACTACAGAAATTAAATGTTTTTAATACACCAATAGCCATTACAGAAATTAAATGTTTTTAATACACCAATAGCCATTACAGAAATTAAATGTCTTTTATACACCAGTATTCACTACAGAACATAAATGTTTTATACACCAATAGCCACTACAGAAATTAAATGTCTTTTATACACCAACAGCCACTACAGAAATTAAATGTTTTTAATACACCAATAGCCACTACAGAAATTAAATGTCTTTTATACACCAGTATTCACTACAGAACATAAATGTTTTTATACACCAATAGCCACTACAGAAATTAAATGTCTTTTATACACCAACAGCCACTACAGAAATTAAATGTCTTTTATACACCAATAGCCACTACAGAAATTAAATGTCTTTTATACACCAACAGCCACTACAGATATTAAATGTCTTTTATACACCAACAGCCACTACAGAAATTAAATGTTTTTTATACACCAACAGCCACTACAGATATTAAATGTCTTTTATACACCAGTATTCATTACAGAACATAAACGTTTTTATACACTAACAGCCACTACAGAAATTAAATGTCTTTTATACACCAGTATTCACTACAGAACATAAATGTTTTATACACCAATAGCCACTACAGAAATTAAATGTCTTTTATACACCAACAGCCACTACAGAAACTAAATGTTTTTAATACACCAATAGCCACTACAGAAATTAAATGTCTTTTATACACCAGTATTCACTACAGAACATAAATGTTTTTATACACCAATAGCCACTACAGAAATTAAATGTCTTTTATACACCAACAGCCACTACAGAAATTAAATGTTTTTAATACACCAATAGCCATTACAGAAATTAAATGTTTTTAATACACCAATAGCCATTACAGAAATTAAATGTCTTTTATACACCAGTATTCACTACAGAACATAAATGTTTTTATACACCAATAGCCACTACAGAAATTAAATGTCTTTTATACACCAGTATTCATTACAGAACATAAACGTTTTTATACACTAACAGCCACTACAGAAATTAAATGTCTTTTATACACCAATAGCCACTACAGATATTAAGTGTCTTTTATACACCAACAGCCACTACAGAAATTAAATGTTTTTTATACACCAGTATTCACTACAGAACATAAATGTGTTTTATACACCAATAGCCACTACAGAAATTAAATGTCTTTTATACACCAACAGCCACTACAGAAATTAAATGTCTTTTATACACCAATAGCCACTACAGAAATTAAATGTCTTTTATACACCAACAGCCACTACAGAAATTAAATGTCTTTTATACACCAACAGCCACTACAGAAATTAAATGTCTTTTATACACCAACAGCCAGTACAGAAATTAAATGTTTTTACTACACCAATAGCCACTACAGAAATTAAATGTCTTTTATACACCAACAGCCACTACAGAAATTAAATGTTTTTAATACACCAATAGCCACTACAGAAATTAAATGTCTTTTATACACCAGTATTCACTACAGAAAATAAATGTTTTTATACACCAATAGCCACTACAGAAATTAAATGTCTTTTATACACCAACAGCCACTACAGAAATTAAATGTCTTTGATACACCAATAGCCACTACAGAAATTAAATGTCTTTTATACACCAACAGCCACTACAGATATTAAATGTCTTTTATACACCAACAGCCACTACAGATATTAAATGTCTTTTATACACCAACAGCCACTACAGAAATTAAATGTTTTTTATACACCAACAGCCACTACAGATATTAAATATGTTTTATACACCAACAGCCACTACAGAAATTAAATGTCTTTTATACACCAACAGCTACTACAGATATTAAATATCTTTTATACACCAACAGCCACTACAGAAATTAAATGTTTTTAATACACCAATAGCCACTACAGAAATTAAATGTCTTTTATACACCAGTATTCACTACAGAACATAAATGTTTTTATACACCAATAGCCACTACAGAAATTAAATGTCTTTTATACACCAACAGCCAGTACAGAAAGTAAATGTTTTTAATACACCAATAGCCACTACAGAAATTAAATGTCTTTTATACACCAGTATTCATTACAGAACATAAACGTTTTTATACACTAACAGCCACTACAGAAATTAAATGTCTTTTATACACCAACAGCCACTACAGATATTAAATGTCTTTTATACACCAACAGCCACTACAGAAATTAAATGTTTTTTATACACCAACAGCCACTACAGAACATAAATGTGTTTATACACCAGTATTCACTACAGAACATAAATGTGTTTATACACCAATAGCCACTACAGAAATTAAATGTCTTTTATACACCAATAGCCACTATAGAAATTAAATGTCTTTTATACACCAGTATTCACTACAGAACATAAATGTTTTTATACACCAATAGCCACTACAGAAATTAAATGTTTTTAATACACCAATAGCCACTACAGAAATTAAATGTCTTTTATACACCAACAGCCACTACAGAAATTAAATGTCTTTTATACACCAACAGCCACTACAGAAATTAAATGTCTTTTATACACCAATAGCCACTACAGAAATTAAATGTCTTTTATACACCAGTATTCACTACAGAACATAAATGTTTTTTATACACCAATAGCCACTACAGAAATTAAATGTTTTTAATACACCAATAGCCACTACAGAAATTAAATGTCTTTTATACACCAACAGCCACTACAGAAATTAAATGTCTTATATACACCAACAGTCACTACAGAAATTAAATGTTTTTAATACACCAATAGCCATTACAGAAATTAAATGTTTTTAATACACCAATAGCCATTACAGAAATTAAATGTCTTTTATACACCAGTATTCACTACAGAACATAAATGTTTTATACACCAATAGCCACTACAGAAATTAAATGTCTTTTATACACCAACAGCCACTACAGAAATTAAATGTTTTTAATACACCAATAGCCACTACAGAAATTAAATGTCTTTTATACACCAGTATTCACTACAGAACATAAATGTTTTTATACACCAATAGCCACTACAGAAATTAAATGTCTTTTATACACCAACAGCCACTACAGAAATTAAATGTCTTTGATACACCAATAGCCACTACAGAAATTAAATGTCTTTTATACACCAACAGCCACTACAGATATTAAATGTCTTTTATACACCAACAGCCACTACAGAAATTAAATGTTTTTTATACACCAACAGCCACTACAGATATTAAATATCTTTTATACACCAACAGCCACTACAGAAATTAAATGTCTTTTATACACCAACAGCTACTACAGATATTAAATATCTTTTATACACCAACAGCCACTACAGAAATTAAATGTTTTTAATACACCAATAGCCACTACAGAAATTAAATGTCTTTTATACACCAGTATTCACTACAGAACATAAATGTGTTTATACACCAATAGCCACTACAGAAATTAAATGTCTTTTATACACCAATAGCCACTATAGAAATTAAATGTCTTTTATACACCAGTATTCACTACAGAACATAAATGTTTTTATACACCAATAGCCACTACAGAAATTAAATGTTTTTAATACACCAATAGCCACTACAGAAATTAAATGTCTTTTATACACCAACAGCCACTACAGAAATTAAATGTCTTTTATACACCAACAGCCACTACAGAAATTAAATGTCTTTTATACACCAATAGCCACTATAGAAATTAAATGTCTTTTATACACCAGTATTCACTACCGAACATAAATGTTTTTATACACCAATAGCCACTACAGAAATTAAATGTTTTTAATACACCAATAGCCACTACAGAAATTAAATGTCTTTTATACACCAACAGCCACTACAGAAATTAAATGTCTTATATACACCAACAGTCACTACAGAAATTAAATGTTTTTTAATACACCAATAGCCATTACAGAAATTAAATGTTTTAATACACCAATAGCCATTACAGAAATTAAATGTCTTTTATACACCAGTATTCACTACAGAACATAAATGTTTTATACACCAATAGCCACTACAGAAATTAAATGTCTTTTATACACCAACAGCCAGTACAGAAAGTAAATGTTTTTAATACACCAATAGCCACTACAGAAATTAAATGTCTTTTATACACCAGTATTCATTACAGAACATAAACGTTTTTATACACTAACAGCCACTACAGAAACTAAATGTCTTTTATACACCAATAGCCACTACAGATATTAAGTGTGTTTTATACACCAACAGCCACTACAGAAATTAAATGTTTTTTATACACCAGTATTCACTACAGAACATAAATGTGTTTGTACACCAATAGCCACTACAGAAATTAAATGTCTTTTATACACCAACAGCCACTACAGAAATTAAATGTCTTTTATACACCAATAGCCACTACAGAAATTAAATGTCTTTTATACACCAACAGCCACTACCAAAATTAAATGTCTTTTATACACCAACAGCCACTACAGAAATTAAATGTCTTTTATACACCAACAGCCAGTACAGAAATTAAATGTTTTTAATACACCAATAGCCACTACAGAAATTAAATGTTTTTAATACACCAATAGCCACTATAGAAATTAAATGTCTTTTATACACCAGTATTCACTACAGAACATAAATGTTTTTATACACCAATAGCCACTACAGAAATTAAATGTCTTTTATACACCAACAGCCACTACAGAAATTAAATGTCTTTGATACACCAATAGCCACTACAGAAATTAAATGTCTTTTATACACCAACAGCCACTACAGATATTAAATGTCTTTTATACACCAACAGCCACTACAGAAATTAAATGTTTTTTATACACCAACAGCCACTACAGATATTAAATATCTTTTATACACCAACAGCCACTACAGAAATTAAATGTCTTTTATACACCAACAGCTACTACAGATATTAAATATCTTTTATACACCAACAGCCACTACAGAAATTAAATGTTTTTAATACACCAATAGCCACTACAGAAATTAAATGTCTTTTATACACCAGTATTCACTACAGAACATAAGTGTCTTTTATACACCAACAGCCACTACAGCAATTAAATGTTTTTAATACACCAATAGTCATTACAGAAATTAAATGTTTTTAATACACCAATAGCCACTACAGAAATTAAATGTCTTTTATACACCAACAGCCAGTACAGAAAGTAAATGTTTTTAATACACCAATAGCCACTACAGAAATTAAATGTCTTTTATACACCAACAGCCACTACAGATATTAAGTGCTCTTTTATACACCAACAGCCACTACAGAAATTAAATGTTTTTTATACACCAGTATTCACTACAGAACATAAATGTGTTTATACACCAATAGCCACTACAGAAATTAAATGTCTTTTATACACCAACAGCCACTACAGAAATTAAATGTCTTTTATACACCAACAGCCACTACAGAAATTAAATGTCTTTTATACACCAATAGCCACTATAGAAATTAAATGTCTTTTATACACCAGTATTCACTACAGAACATAAATGTTTTTATACACCAATAGCCACTACAGAAATTAAATGTTTTTAATACACCAATAGCCACTACAGAAATTAAATGTCTTTTATACACCAACAGCCACTACAGAAATTAAATGTTTTTATACACCAACAGCCACTACAGAAATTAAATGTCTTTTATACACCAATAGCCACTATAGAAATTAAATGTCTTTTATACACCAGTATTCACTACAGAACATAAATGTTTTTATACATCAATAGCCACTACAGAAATTAAATGTTTTTAATACACCAATAGCCACTACAGAAATTAAATGTCTTTTATACACCAACAGCCACTACAGAAATTAAATGTCTTATATACACCAACAGTCACTACAGAAATTAAATGTTTTTAATACACCAATAGCCATTACAGAAATTAAATGTTTTTAATACACCAATAGCCATTACATAAATTAAATGTCTTTTATACACCAGTATTCACTACAGAAATTAAATGTCTTTTATACATCAACAGCCACTACAGAAATTAAATGTCTTTTATACACCAAGAGCCACTACAGAACGTAAATGTGTTTATACACCATCAGCCACTACAGAAAGTAAATGTTTTTTATACACCAATAGCCACTACAGAAATTAAATGTCTTTTATACACCAAGAGCCACTACAGAACATAAATGTGTTTATACACCAACAGCCACTACAGAAAGTAAATGTTTTTTATACACCAATAGCCACTACAGAACATAAATGTTTTTTAATCACCAATAGGCCCTACAGAAAAAAATGTCTTTTATGTACAAGTATTCACTAGAGAAATTAAATGTCTTTTATACACCAATCACTATAGAAGTTAAATGTCTTTTACACACGAATATTCACTACAGAAATTAAATGTCATTTATACACCAATAGCCACTACAGAAATTGAATGCCTTTTATACGTCAATATTCACTGTAGCAACTAAATATCATTCAAACATCAATATTCACTATACACATCAGATGTCTTTTATACATCAATATGCACCATGGAAGTTAAATGGTTTTTATAAATCAATAATTACTGTCGAAGCTAAATGTCTCTTATACACCAGTATTTACTATAGAACTCAAATGTCTTTTATACACCAATATTTACCATAGAAACTAAATGTCTTTTTTACATTAATATTCGCTACAGAAACTAAATGTCTTTTTTACATTAATATTTACCATAGAAACTAAATGTCTTTTTTACATTAATATTTACCATAGAAACTAAATGTCTTTTTTACATTAATATTCACCATAGAAACTAAATGTCTTTTTTACATTAATATTTGCCATAGAAACTAAATGTCTTTTACATTAATATTTATCATAGAAACTAAATGTCTTTTTACATTAATATTCACCATAGAAACTAAATGTCTTTTTTACATTAATATTCACCATACAAACTAAATGTCTTTTTTTACATTAATATTTACCATAGAAACTAAATGTCTTTTTTACATTAATATTCACCATACAAACTAAATGTCTTTTTTTACATTAATATTTACCATAGAAACTAAATGTCTTTTTTTACATTAATATTCACTACAGAAACTAAATGTCTTTTTACATTAATATTCACCATAGAAACTAAATGTCTTTTTTATATTAATATTTACCATAGAAACTAAATGTTTTTTATATTAATATTCACCATAGAAACTAAATGTCGTTTTTACGTTAATATTTACCATAGAAACTAAATGTCTTTTTCACATTAATATTTATCATAGAAACTAAATGTCTTTTTTACATTAATATTCACCATAGAAACTAAATGTCTTTTTTACATTAATATTTACCATAGAAACTAAATGTCTTTTACATTAATATTTACCATAGAAACTAAATGTCTTTTTACATTAATATTTACCATAGAAACTAAATGTCTTTTTTACATTAATATTTACCATAGAAACTAAATGTGTTTTTACATTAATATTCACTACAGAAACTAAATGTCTTTTTTACATTAATATTTACCATAGAAACTAAATGTGTTTTTTACATTAATATTCACCATAGAAACTAAATGTCTTTTTTACATTAATATTTACCATAGAAACTAAATGTCTTTTTCACATTAATATTTATCATAGAAACTAAATGTCTTTTTTACATTAATATTTACCATAGAAACTAAATGTCTTTTTTACATTAATATTTACCATAGAAACTAAATGTAGTTTAACCATCAATATTTTATCAGTATATCCGATCCAAAACAATATAATTTTAGATATTTGTATAACTTAGCTGTTAACAACATATCTAACAGCATTACCTTTGTCTAGTAAACACTTCTTACTACTGTATCCAAAGAATTTATTATATCTTATATATATATATAATATTTAATACCTATAACTGATATATGTTCCATGTTATATAATATTTAATACCTATAACTGATATGTGTTCCATGTTGTATAATATTTAATATCTATAACTGATATATGTTCCATGTTACATAATATTTATTACCTATAACTGATATATGTTCCATGTTATATAATATTTAATACCTATAACTGATATATGTTCCATGTTATATAATATTTAATACCTATAACCTATAGAAGTACCATGTTATATAATATTTAATATCTATAACCTATAGAAGTACCATGTTGTATAATATTTAATATCCATAAGTGATTGGAGTATGATATATAATATTTAATAACTATTTATTGATATAAATATCGTGTTGTGTAATATTTAATACTCATAACAAGTATCACGTTATACAACGTATCGTATTCGCATGATATCATAGCAGCTCGCACCCCAGAAGAAAATTATGTAATATAATAATGTAATAATTCAAGGTGAATTTTTTTAAATATGTAAAACTAACAAACCTTACAACAACCTCCATGCATCCAGGTGATTTTTTTAAATATGTAAAACTACCAAACCTTACAACAACCTCCATGCATCCAGGTGAATTTTTTTAAATATGTAAAACTACCAAACCTTACAACAACCTCCATGCATCCAGGTGATTTTTTTAAATATGTAAAACTTCCAAACCTTACAACAACCTCCATGCATCCAGGTGAATTTTTTTAAATATGTAAAACTACCAAACCTTACAACAACCTCCATGCATCCTACTTATATGTCTTAACATGTTCAATTTCAGCTTGTGAGTGGACTATCATATTTTACAGTTTCAGGTTCGTTTCTTGTAGTAATATATAATATATTATACAGCTTTTTACTAAATAAACAGACTTAGAACCGTTACTTGATATGGTGACATTTTCTTAAATAAAGGGACGAAAGGCTGCCTGATACAGGATCAGATACTTATAAGTTCTTTGTACAAAAAGAACGAATAAACCTCTGTAGAAACCTGTTGTACTGGTTTCCAACAAACAAGTGACTTTAATATCTAATGTTTATACCAGTCACTTCTACAATAACCGCTATTGTCAGAAAACAACCTATTTTGATAATAATAAAACAAAAAACCAGAAAACTTGAGAGTTTGGACTTCCGTGTTTCATGATTTAAACTGTGAGAAAATGGGCTATCTGTACATTGCCCTCACGGGTTTTCTCGTCGAAAAGCGAGACGTTTCTCTCTTTATTAAATATTAATAATTTTATTACCATTTCTACCTCATTATCATTGGAAACCTTTCTGTTCATACTAGTCATTAAAACAAAGTTTTCAGAAATTTAATTTCTAAAGAAGGTTTTCCAGGCTTTTAACACTTATCTGTGTTGGGTTTTGACTCAAAAACATTTAATTAACATTACCTACTTGTTATCCTTAAAATTCTAACAAATTTTTTCTCTTCATTGAGTTTTTCCTTGGCAAGTTTTACAAACAAACTAAATAACGAAGTAATTTATTGGAAACCTGCCCAACTGATATCTTGTTCTATACTGGCCAATTAAACCCTTCCTGTTTTAGTAAAATCCTTTATAGATTTAGATTGACTGCTAATGGGAATTCGTTTACGTTTTACCTTTACAAAATTGTGTCGTCTGATACAAGGAAAGCCCCTTATCGAACACCGAGTAAAAATATGTTGATCAAATAATATCGAAACTCAAAAATCTAAATATCATGTTGGAATACATTCACTTTTAGTACACACACCCTCAACATACCTATTTGTTCTATCTCATTCAAGGCTGTTGGGTCAGAGGACATTTTATAAGTTTAGCCTATTAAAATAGGTTTGAGAACTCACGTAAGATAAAATTACTCCTGTTTTAGGGTTGCTATTAATAATTTGAATATTTGTAATTATTTTTATACGACCTATAAATTACAAATTGTTCCACGCTCAACTTAATATATGCATATTTTGAACAAACGTGTTTAATATGACGGTTGCTACAAAGGGAGTTCTATGGTAAGTAAGACAGAGATCAGCTCTGGGGAATTCATTAAAAGAGAAAGTTTAAAAATTAAAAATGGCACGTGTCCCTCCAAAATGTTGAAACCAAACGTTCGCGGACTACAGAACAATGCAAAAGTCACGTGCCATTTACCATGATTTTGTTTTTAAATCTGCCCGTACAATACGTTGTCACACATCATTACAAGGTTAACGACACTTCTCCGACCAGTTGTTATAACAAGAAGAGATAGTTGGTGAAACACAAGTAACATGACTTAAAAGTATATCATGGACGATATTTTATGTCACCCTTTAAGTAGACTTTGTTTGGAATTTGAATTTTCAACGCGACTTTCCTCTTTTCTTACCTAAAAATTTGAACACCTTTCTGCGCAGCGACTGAAAAAAATGTTAAACCATAAAACATATTTGTCAGATAACGTAAGGCATTAATAACAAATTCTTGAGTTTTTAAACGTTTTTGTTCACAAACTCTCGTTTTGTCATTCTTTCCATTTTATGGGGCTAATTCAGTAGTGTTGTTATTTTTACTAATGTACAGTTCAGGGCTTTTAACTTTATTTTTAATGTATGTTTGTTTAAATAGAGCAGCTAGCTTGAGCATCTTCCATTTAAAATATATTATTGAATTACTAGATGTTAAAATCTATATACAGTAGTGTGCAAAAGTGTTAGGACAAGAGAATACTTTGTCATTGTTTCCATGTTACCAGACTAATTCTTCTATGCAATTACAGAATGTAAATTTCAACATTATGGTAATGGTTCACTGATCTCTTTTGAAAGTTGAATGAGCCAGGGTGAGAATACTTATCATTGTTTATAATTACCATATACTCATACCAACTGCATGTCATAAGGGTCCTTCTCAAGTGAACATACTGATCAAGTTTATGGTGTAAAATAACTGTCTTAATTGTATAGAAAACAGCTAGCATATGGTACTGGAAAATGCTAGTGGAAATAAATTTAATAGCACTTTAAAAATAACCTTTTAAAACAGTGTTGAACAGTATATATTAAGTTTTGAATTATATAAAACATTTCTCTCTAACTAACTTAATTATATAAAACATTTCTCCCTAAATAACTTATTTAGATAAAACATTTCTCCCTAAATAACTTAATTATATAAAACAGTACTGTCTAAATATCTGCATTATATAACATATTACTCCCTAAATACCTTAATTATATAAAACATTTCTCCCTAAATAACTTATTTAGATAAAACAGTACTGTCTAAATACCTTCATTATATAACATATTACTCCCTAAATACCTTAATTAGATAAAACATTAGTCTCTTAATAACTTAATTATATAAAACAGTACTGTCTAAATACCTTCATTATATAACATATTACTCCCTAAATATCTTAATTATATAAAACATTTCTCCCTAAATAACTTATTTAGATAAAACAGTACTGTCTAAATACCTTCATTACAAAACATATTACTCCCTAAATACCTTAATTATCTGAAACATTTCTCCCTTAATAACTTATTTACTTAAAACATTACTCCCTAACTAACTTAATTATATAAAACATTACTCCTTAACTAACTTATTTAGATAAAACATTACTCCCTAACTAACTTAATTATATAAAACATTACTCCTTAACTAACTTAATTATATAAAACATTACTCCCTAACTAACTTAATTATATAAAACATTACTCCCTAACTAACTTAATTATATAAAACATTACTCCCTAACTAACTTATTTAGATAAAACATTACTCTTTAACTAACTTAATCATATAAAACATTACTCCCTAACTAACTTAATCATATGAAACATTACTCTTTACATAACTTAATTGTATTAATTACATGAAACATTACTCTCTAAATAACTTAATTGTATAAAACATTACTCTTTAAATAACTTATTTTTGTAAAATATTACTCCCTAACTGACATAATTGTTTAAAATATATGTTCCTGACATCAGCGAAAAAATAACGAAGATTTGAAAACAACTTATAACAAAACATAACATTCCAGTAAGCATCAAATTTATTCAAAAACCAGGTACAAAACTAAAGTTCATACTATATAAAAATTACACTGACAACACCACATAATTTATAAAATACAAGCAACAACTTCCACGACTTTTATATTGAAGAAACAAGAAGAAAAGTGGAAACTAGAGTGAAAGAACAAAAAAACACCTTCTCACGTTTTTGAACACTGAAAATCAAATAAATATAATATAACCATAGAAAACACCCAGACACTAAGTAGGGAAACAAATATAAACAAATGCAAAATCACAGAAGCCCTACGTGTATCGCAGCTAAAACCAAAATTAAACCAATACAAAGGAACACCTTTATACCTATACTAATTAATAACATAACATCCAGCTGAAACGCTCCCTACAATCCCAGACACGTTTATACTCTCGTCCCTAAGACGTGTGTCCGTCAACGGTCAGTTGCAAACTCTCTTTGTTAATTTAAAAATGGCCTAGGAAAGTTGAAACATTTTTCTCTGCTTATCACTAAAAGTGTTAATACCCATACCAGCCGTTCTGAGATACATAAATCTGTGCGTGTTCTTATAGCAAAGCCATCTTGGGCTATCTGCTGAGTCCACCGAGGGGAATCGAATTCCTGATTTTAGTACGATACATAAATCGTTTTTACTTTAAAATGGAGATAACTTAAAATAACTTTCTCGTCAGTTTCTTCTAGTGATAACCATTAACACCCTGTGTCATGTAACATCTTAAAGATTTTTTTAACGTTCTCGCCCAGACCCAGTTTATCAGGTTAATCCTGACTATCGTAAACCAAAAAAGAAAAAAAAAGATGTCATTTCATAATATTGTGACCTCAATTTAAAAGATTGTAGGCCTCTCGAGGTTACCAAATCACTTATAATTCAGAAGTCTTGACGTCAACTGTATTAATTCAAGTATGTTTGAGTCACGAATTCCCAAGAAGATATAAAGTTTGATAAAACTTACTACTTCCATGATATTTTCAGAAAGTAAGCTCGTGATTCTTCTGAGTTCAAAGATGTACTTTGAAAAAATGTGTTAGGTATAGATTAGCACGATAAGTAGAACATGGGTGGAATTTTAATTGTGAATTGTAGGTTTTCGGTAAAATAACAGTTATATATACGTAGTTGCATGTTTGTTGTCTCGTTAGCGAATTTCTTTAAACCATGTGGTGAATGTTCTTGTTACTAAGCACAAGGCTACATAGAGGGCTGCCTGTGCTCTGCCCACCACGTGTATCGAAACCCGGTTTCTAGTGTATAAGTCCGCAGGCGTACCACTTTATCATTGATGGGAGAGGTAATTATCTGGTCAAAAGTAATTCAAACTCTAATCCACTTAAACTATAACGGATTAACTTAATCCCTCCTTTAACATGTCTATAAACTATAACAGATTAACTTAATCCATCCTTCAACATGTCTATAAACTATAACAGATTAACTAAATCCCTCCTTTAACATGTCTATAAACTATAACAGGTTAATTTAATGCATCCTTTAACATATCTAGAAACTATAACAGATTAACTTAATCCCTCCTTTAACATGTCTATAAACTATAACAGATTATCTTAATCTATCCTTCAATATGTCTAGAAACTATAACAGATTAACATAATCCACCTGTAACATGTCTATAAACTATAACAGATTAACTTAATCCAGCCTTTAACATGTCTATAAACTATAACAGATTAACTTAATCCCTCCTTTAACATGTCTATAAACTATAACAGATTAACTTAATCCACCTTTAACATGTATAGAAATTATAACAGATTAACTTAATCCCTCCTTCAATATGTCTAGAAACTATAACAGATTAACTTAATCCACCTTTAACATGTATAGAAATTATAACAGATTAACTTAATCCCTCCTTCAATATGTCTAGAAACTATAACAGATTAACTTAATCCATCTTCAACATGTCTAGAGACTATAACAGATTAACTTAATCCCTCCTTTAACAATTCTAGCAACTTAACTACATGTACGCTGTTGTTAGTTGCGCTAGGCTTACGTTACAGATGACATTAAACCCATTCTAACAGTTCAGCACTAAAGTAAAGTCAGCTTATTAGCAAAATATAACCGCAATAGCTAGCACAATGTCTCATTAACTATACTAGCTTTTTTTGAAAAATTAACTACAAAATTCACAACGTTTTCATATTTATTGCTTAGTTTCGAATTTACGAGAACGTCTCTGACGTCAAATTATAATTTTCGAAACCGATCTTTAAATCATTCTTTAGACATATAAGCTAACAAACAAAACATTAAAAACGTTCTGAACTGTAGTCACGTTCTGTTTAAAATGTAGTTCCATCAGTTCATATGGCATACTCAACCTCTTGGAGAAGTAATCTTATAAATTACTTAAAATAAATATAGATTATTAGAAGAAATCACAATGCTACCACAGGAAAAACTGCATAAAATACATTTTTTAATCTCGTAAGGTGCTTTTATTTAAAACTATTAACAGCTAAGGTAAAAAATGTAGAAATTAGTTTGTTGTAGAATTACTCAAGAGCTACCTACAATAGTCATGGATGGTAGCTAGTAAACACTAGCCACCGCCAACTATTGGACTACTCTACCAACAAATAGTGTGATTGGCCACCACATAAACACCACAGTAATAAAAAGGCGAGTGCCTTTGGTGATGGATTTCCATCACGTAACTTGAAGGTTATCAGAAGTGTAAAAAATGGCTAATGAAGCTAGTAAGAAACTTGTAAGATTTTTTTCATCATTAAATTTGCATGAAACAACAAGTTAAATAGAATAAATTCATTTCATGTCCATGGCACATAGTCCTGGGTTCGACTCACAGTTAGCTGGCTCGGCATGCCCAGATGGTTAGGGCCCTCGACTCGTAATCTGAGAGTCGCGGGCTCGAATCCCAGTCATACCAAACATGTCTGCCCTTTCAGCCATGGAGCGTTATAATGTTACGATCAATCCCACTATTCGTTGGTAAAAGAGTAGCGCAAGAGATGGCGGTTGGTGGTGATGACTAGCTGCCTTCCCTGCTAAATTAAGGACGGCTAGTGCAGTTAGTCCTAGTGTAGCTTTGCAGGAAATCCAAAAACAAACAAACAGAATTTGCGGGTCACATCCCACCAAATATGCTCTCTCTTTCAGCCGTGAGGATGTTATAATGTACAATCAATCCCACTATTCGTTGATAAAAGAATAGCCCAAGGTGATGACTAGCGAGCTTCCCTCTAGAGCAGATAGCCCTCGTCTAGCTTTGCGCGAAATTTAAAATAAACCAAACTTGAAAGATATGTCTAGCTTTCTGAGAAGGTTGTAAAGCGATTTTCATCTGTTCTAACACATGTGTATATATATATCAAAATGACCACTGTTCTAACACATGTGTATATATATATCAAAATGACCACTGTTCTAACACATGTGTATATATATATATCAAAATGACCACTGTTCTAACACGTGTATATATGTATCAAAATGACCACTGTTCTAACACATGTGTGTATATATATCAAAATGACCACTGTTCTAACACATATGTATATATATATCAAAATGACCACTGTTCTAACACATGTGTATATACGTATCAAAATGACCACTGTTCTTACACATGTATATATATATCAAAATAACCACTGTTCTAACACATGTGTATATATATATCAAAATGACCACTTCTTTCTCTTCTGCAGCTTGTCTTCCAAACAAACCAAGCTAAGCATTTTATGTGGACAGTTATCTTTGGACAGTGATGAGTCTATGGAGTTACAACTAAAATTCAGGGTTCCATTACCCTCGGTGGACGCAGCAGATACCCCGATATGTATT
This sequence comes from Tachypleus tridentatus, assembly GCF_004210375.1. Classification (NCBI taxonomy): domain Eukaryota; kingdom Metazoa; phylum Arthropoda; class Merostomata; order Xiphosura; family Limulidae; genus Tachypleus; species Tachypleus tridentatus. The sequence continues at coordinate 4,875,817 of NC_134828.1, forward strand.
TGCTATAAAATAAACAAACAAACATCTTACCTTCGTTATGTGACTGTCACTAAAAGTACTGGAAAAATCGTTATAACAAATACGTTGAAAACAGGCGGTAAAAGGTATTGCGAGGGTTGGAATCGCACGTACATATCTGATCGCCGTTTGTAATTATGTCGAGTGCTGTAACGTCAACTTTCACGTAGCTCGAGAAACTAGAAATCTGCCACAATCAGTGTAAATAAATACGTTTCCATTCAGCTTTGCCTTGGCTTAGTATCAGACTATAAACCTCTGGGTTCATAGCTCGCGTCTCTTCTCTATGAATTCATTATATCAGTGATAGTTAAGTTCCATTGTTATTGTTGTAGCCCATTATTTGGCGGTGGGTGACCAACTACATTCTCCATCTCTAATCTATTTATCACTTCAAAATTTGAGACGGTTAGCGCAGATAGCTCTCGACTAGCTTCACACGAGTATTCGAAAGCAAAGAATAAAAATAAATTTCGTTAAGAAACGCTGATGTAAGTTCATTTTCCTATTTAAATAATTAACATAAAATCGGCTCTCAATGATACATATCTTGAAAATTGTTTGTGAAAATTTATGATGAACAAACGACATCCTGGTCTGCTGTCCTGCAACGTCAGGGTACGTTTTATTACCCTAGAAGGTTAATTTACCGCAATGTTGTATCCACCGGTGGTGGGTGGGTAAGTGGTGTGAATCTGGGGAGAGAGAATTAAACAAAAGGAAAAATACTGTACTTCAGAGCTTATCCACCAGAGGTCGCTATTCAAAAACTGTTCCAGTAAATATATTACTGTTTCATGGGGAATTTGGAAGGTATTCTTCAACTTAGTACATACAATATACGTTTTGTTGTGTTCTCTGCACAAGTTTAAAATTATACTTTTCTGGAACGACGGAAAAGTAATTTTCAGACTTTAAATCCAAACTGTTTTGTTATGTGCAAGTTACACGATAGCTATCTGCGCTAGCCGTCCGAAATTTAGCAGTGTAAGACAAGAGGGAAGGCAGCTGATCATCACCACCCACTCATAAATCTTGGACTGCTCTTTTACCAACGAATAGTGGGATTGATCGGGACATTATAATGCCCCCACGGCTGAAAGGGCGAGCATCTTTGGTGTAACAGAAATTCGAACCTGATACCTTCAGATTAATAGTCGATCGTTCTAACGACGTGGCTATGCCCAGCCACGTAGTAAGACAATTTATTTATGATGTAATGAGCCAGCAGTAACAATATTCAAACAGTCAATGTTGACGAGAAAACCCACTTGCAGAGAAAAATATACATGTAAAAACGGCTGGTTTAGGTTGAGAAAACCTGACGATGACTGAAGAAGGTCGTAACGTTGTTCGCTCCTCTACATAAAAATTTTCTCAATCCAAACGAGCCGTTTTTACATATATAATATTCAAACGGGTTTCCATGATAAAAAATCATATCTTTGGAACAATATAATTTCCCTTCCTGGCGGTTATTGAGTTTTGACAATACAGTGAATAGATGGATAACAATGAACTGGAAACAATTCATTTCAAAAACTAGGGCATTCTGCACCCTAATGTTAATTATTACACATTATTTACAAATAGTGGGGTAAGTTGTTAGCCAGAAAGAACTCTAGAATATTCTAGAGATAGTGTTATGTAATTAGAGATTTGCCACAGAGGCCTAAGGTGTGGCCAGTTACAAGAAATGTAGAAAATGTGTTCCACTATTCGAAGGAAACAGACCCATAAAAGGTCGTGTGTATATAAAACTGGTGGATATAAGTTCCCGTATTCTGTCCATCAACTGTTCTGATGAACCCACATCCAAGTATAATTATTTAATTCAAAACATTTGAGTACTATAATAGCACTTCTGTCACCACAGGCTTTCTTATACTTATAATATGTTGTTTTTTTAAAGTTCACCTATTCTTTTAATTCAGTTCACCGCTGGATTTATAACGCTAAAATCAGAGGTTCACAGTAGATAGTCCGATGTGGCTTTACAATAAGAAAAACAGAAACATTCCTTTAACCCTTAAGCAGCGAAAATGTTGGCAGCATCACTCGATAATGGCTGCCGTTCAAGGGTTAATGGTATAAATGTATAATTGTTACACCATTTCGTCACCTGCTGTAGCAATTATATAAAACTTATTCACAATTAGTTGCACGTGATGCTTTATGACGTATTTTAAATATTAATGTATGTATTTTGAAGGACAATCAGATACGATATGTGATGCATATAGTTGGTTATTGTCCTTGAAATGAAATGAACCCAAAACTGTAAATCCAAAGGTATGTCAGTGCACGTGCAACGAAACCGTTAAACAAATCGTCCTCGTTAAGTCATGTTACCTTTATTTATAGAAAGACATACTAATGTTTTTAGAAGTGTTGGTCTTTGTTCTTTCTAAGCTTCCTGTAATAACAGTATATAACTGAATTCATGTGGTACAGAACTCTACCGTGCGTGTCCGATAAGTTTTTGGATCTATTACGTATTGAGTTAACTCATTTACGAAGTTCGACTGTGCGTTAGACCGATGCAAACAGTCGGAGAGACTGTTCATACTCACGCGCTGATTGGCTGTCTCAAGCGCAACAACGCGCCCTCTGTGACACTTATAGGACCTTCGTGATGACAAGAAGCCCACCTGAAGTAAAAATGTATCTCAGGACGGCTGGTATGGGTATTAACAGTTTAACTAATAAAGAAGAGAACAAAGTTTCCACCTTGTTAGGTCATATTCCTGAATATTCAAGTTAATTAATATCCATACCAGCCGTCCTGAGTTACGTTTTTACCCAAGGACCTATTCAGTGATCTCCCATAATGGCGACCTACCAATGCGTCTCCAGCAAAGAGCCCTCTGGTGACATTTTATGGATCCATGACAATATCGTCTTTTTTAACATTATTGTCTCAATAATTTAAGTTCGACATTTATATGAGATGATGTTGTAGGTCCATAAACAGTCACTAAAGGATGCGTTGCTGCTTCTAAGGCGACCAATCAGGGCAGGTGTCTGAATATTCCTCCCAACTACTAACATTTATGGCCCTGCTTACTACAACATCTCGGTTCTAGACGTTGGATCAACAGTTTATGGCCCTGTAAATAGATAGTCAACAATATAATAACGAACTGACTCGATGCATTATTGAAATAGTCAATACAAGTGATGTAAGTTTTGATAGTCATCATATTTTGTATAATATGCTTAAAACCATGAGATTTAGCGACGATTATGACAGTTTATTGGCTAATTCAACAACATAATGAATCAACACGTTATGGCCATGTTGAATACAAAAGTATTGGGTCATGATGTACATACATTTAAAACTGAACTTTAACTTCTCTAATGTTTCTGTCTGTAGTTAACCGTTTGCTTAGAATTTTAGTGATTTTGACTTGATAACTTATTGTACACAAACATTCGAGAGAATCGAGTTTCGTTTTTACTTAACATATAGTTTAAGTTTTACGTTATGTATTTAACTTTACTTTGAATGTATCTCACATATTGAATTGTTAAAGATTTATTATCCCGCCAGTTTAACACACCAACTATTGTGTCACATTTTGACTTTGTTTATTAAATAAATATTTTGATTACAGTTATTTATGTTGCTATCCTTTCTTCACAATGAATTCAGTCGGCATTCGAATAAAAATACAACTCGCACTTAACAACTCCTCCAAACCTCCAGTTGGAGGGTTTTAACCAACAACTCATAAGAATACCAACTTTTAGTAACTGTTTTGCTGAATTCAATAATTTCACTTATTTTATATGCTCGTCCATAAGTAAGATTGTCAAAAAACGAACTAGTAAAATCCATTAGAATAAAACAAAATCGGTTTCAATTTGTTTTACAGCAAAGCCATATTGGGTTGTATGTTGAGTTCATTGTGGTGAATATAACCCAGGGTTTTAGCGTTGTAATTCCGAGGGCATACTGCTCTCCCTCGAGAGACATTGATTTGAAATAAAATTTGTTCCTTCAGAAATTTCTATTAACTGTGCATTACATCGGTTGCTCTTGATTGAGGGAGAAATTTTGTATGGACATTCCGATGAGTCGAACCCTTGTAGAATTGTTACGTCTTCTTTGTTTGGTATTCCATAAACAATGAGAAGGCCAGTGGAATTATCATATCTTCTGTGTTTGGTATTCTATCAAAAGAGAGAGGAGATAACTTCTCCTACCATAGCCAGTGGAATTGTTACGTCTAAGACTCTGATTAAAGTAAAACAAATAAACTTTTGTAACTATCAACACATGACCTTTACTAAAATACTATGAACAGCTCACGCCTGATGAAGCACATGAAACAAATATAAAGATTCTCAGCGTCAACCCTTAAGATATACGACACATATAACCTACTGTGTAGTTTGGTCTGAACAACAAATCAAATGAAGTTGCATATGTAATGACATCATTTTACTAATATATTACAGATATATCTGTGTTTCTGGTGTTGTTGTTGTTTTTTTATTTTGTGCAAAGCTACACGAGGGCTACCTGCGCTAGCTGTCCCTTATTTAGATATCATCATAATCTTCCTCTTCCACACTGCATAAGACAACTAGTTCCAGGTTATCATAACTTTCCTGATCCACACTCTATAAGACAACTGTTAAGTATCCACAAGCTATCTCTATATCATCATAATCTTCCTCTTCCACACTGCATAAGACAACTAGTTCCAGATTATCATAACTTTCCTGATCCACACTCTATAAGACAACTGTTAAGTATCCACAAGCTATCTCTATATCATCATAATCTTCCTCTTCCACACTGCATAAGACAACTAGTTCCAGGTTATCATAACTTTCCTGATCCACACTCTATAAGACAACTGTTAAGTATCCACAAGCTATCTCTATATCATCATAATCTTCCTCTTCCACACTGCATAAGACAACTAGTTCCAGGTTATCATAACTTTCCTGATCCACACTCTATAAGACAACTGTTAAGTATCCACAAGCTATCTCTATATCATCATAATCTTCCTCTTCCACACTGCATAAGACAACTAGTTCCAGGTTATCATAACTTTCCTGATCCACACTCTATAAGACAACTGTTAAGTATCCACAAGCTATCTCTATATCATCATAATCTTCCTCTTCCACACTGCATAAGACAACTAGTTCCAGCTATTATCATAACTTTCCTGATCCACACTCTATAAGACAACTGTTAAGTATCCACAAGCTATCTCTATATCATCATAATCTTCCTCTTCCACACTGCATAAGACAACTAGTTCCAGATTATCATAACTTTCCTGATCCACACTCTATAAGACAACTGTTAAGTATCCACAAGCTATCTCTATATCATCATAATCTTCCTCTTCCACACTGCATAAGACAACTAGTTCCAGATTATCATAACTTTCCTGATCCACACTCTATAAGACAACTGTTAAGTATCCACAAGCTATCTCTATATCATCATAATCTTCCTCTTCCACACTGCATAAGACAACTAGTTCCAGGTTATCATAACTTTCCTGATCCACACTCTATAAGACAACTGTTAAGTATCCACAAGCTATCTCTATATCATCATAATCTTCCTCTTCCACACTGCATAAGACAACTAGTTCCAGGTTATCATAACTTTCCTGATCCACACTCTATAAGACAACTGTTAAGTATCCACAAGCTATTCTATATCATCATAATCTTCCTCTTCCACACTGCATAAGAACTAGTTCCAGATTATCATAACTTTCCTGATCCACACTCTATAAGACAACTGTTAAGTATCCACAAGCTATCTCTATATCATCATAATCTTCCTCTTCCACACTGCATAAGACAACTAGTTCCAGATTATCATAACTTTCCTGATCCACACTCTATAAGACAACTGTTAAGTATCCACAAGCTATCTCTATATCATCATAATCTTCCTCTTCCACACTGCATAAGACAACTAGTTCCAGGTTATCATAACTTTCCTGATCCACACTCTATAAGACAACTGTTAAGTATCCACAAGCTATCTCTATATCATCATAATCTTCCTCTTCCACACTGCATAAGACAACTAGTTCCAGGTTATCATAACTTTCCTGATCCACACTCTATAAGACAACTGTTAAGTATCCACAAGCTATCTCTATATCATCATAATCTTCCTCTTCCACACTGCATAAGACAACTAGTTCCAGGTTATCATAACTTTCCTGATCCACACTCTATAAGACAACTGTTAAGTATCCACAAGCTATCTCTATATCATCATAATCTTCCTCTTCCACACTGCATAAGACAACTAGTTCCAGGTTATCATAACTTTCCTGATCCACACTCTATAAGACAACTGTTAAGTATCCACAAGCTATCTCTATATCATCATAATCTTCCTCTTCCACACTGCATAAGACAACTAGTTCCAGGTTATCATAACTTTCCTGATCCACACTCTATAAGACAACTGTTAAGTATCCACAAGCTATCTCTATATCATCATAATCTTCCTCTTCCACACTGCATAAGACAACTAGTTCCAGATTATCATAACTTTCCTGATCCACACTCTATAAGACAACTGTTAAGTATCCACAAGCTATCTCTATATCATCATAATCTTCCTCTTCCACACTGCATAAGACAACTAGTTCCAGGTTATCATAACTTTCCTGATCCACACTCTATAAGACAACTGTTAAGTATCCACAAGCTATCTCTATATCATCATAATCTTCCTCTTCCACACTGCATAAGACAACTAGTTCCAGGTTATCATAACTTTCCTGATCCACACTCTATAAGACAACTGTTAAGTATCCACAAGCTATCTCTATATCATCATAATCTTCCTCTTCCACACTGCATAAGACAACTAGTTCCAGATTATCATAACTTTCCTGATCCACACTCTATAAGACAACTGTTAAGTATCCACAAGCTATCTCTATATCATCATAATCTTCCTCTTCCACACTGCATAAGACAACTAGTTCCAGGTTATCATAACTTTCCTGATCCACACTCTATAAGACAACTGTTAAGTATCCACAAGCTATCTCTATATCATCATAATCTTCCTCTTCCACACTGCATAAGACAACTAGTTCCAGATTATCATAACTTTCCTGATCCACACTCTATAAGACAACTGTTAAGTATCCACAAGCTATCTCTATATCATCATAATCTTCCTCTTCCACACTGCATAAGACAACTAGTTCCAGGTTATCATAACTTTCCTGATCCACACTCTATAAGACAACTGTTAAGTATCCACAAGCTATCTCTATATCATCATAATCTTCCTCTTCCACACTGCATAAGACAACTAGTTCCAGATTATCATAACTTTCCTGATCCACACTCTATAAGACAACTGTTAAGTATCCACAAGCTATCTCTATATCATCATAATCTTCCTCTTCCACACTGCATAAGACAACTAGTTCCAGGTTATCATAACTTTCCTGATCCACACTCTATAAGACAACTGTTAAGTATCCACAAGCTATCTCTATATCATCATAATCTTCCTCTTCCACACTGCATAAGACAACTAGTTCCAGGTTATCATAACTTTCCTGATCCACACTCTATAAGACAACTGTTAAGTATCCACAAGCTATCTCTATATCATCATAATCTTCCTCTTCCACACTGCATAAGACAACTAGTTCCAGGTTATCATAACTTTCCTGATCCACACTCTATAAGACAACTGTTAAGTATCCACAAGCTATCTCTATATCATCATAATCTTCCTCTTCCACACTGCATAAGACAACTAGTTCCAGATTATCATAACTTTCCTGATCCACACTCTATAAGACAACTGTTAAGTATCCACAAGCTATCTCTATATCATCATAATCTTCCTCTTCCACACTGCATAAGACAACTAGTTCCAGGTTATCATAACTTTCCTGATCCACACTCTATAAGACAACTGTTAAGTATCCACAAGCTATCTCTATATCATCATAATCTTCCTCTTCCACACTGCATAAGACAACTAGTTCCAGGTTATCATAACTTTCCTGATCCACACTCTATAAGACAACTGTTAAGTATCCACAAGCTATCTCTATATCATCATAATCTTCCTCTTCCACACTGCATAAGACAACTAGTTCCAGATTATCATAACTTTCCTGATCCACACTCTATAAGACAACTGTTAAGTATCCACAAGCTATCTCTATATCATCATAATCTTCCTCTTCCACACTGCATAAGACAACTAGTTCCAGATTATCATAACTTTCCTGATCCACACTCTATAAGACAACTGTTAAGTATCCACAAGCTATCTCTATATCATCATAATCTTCCTCTTCCACACTGCATAAGACAACTAGTTCCAGATTATCATAACTTTCCTGATCCACACTCTATAAGACAACTGTTAAGTATCCACAAGCTATCTCTATATCATCATAATCTTCCTCTTCCACACTGCATAAGACAACTAGTTCCAGGTTATCATAACTTTCCTGATCCACACTCTATAAGACAACTGTTAAGTATCCACAAGCTATCTCTATATCATCATAATCTTCCTCTTCCACACTGCATAAGACAACTAGTTCCAGATTATCATAACTTTCCTGATCCACACTCTATAAGACAACTGTTAAGTATCCACAAGCTATCTCTATATCATCATAATCTTCCTCTTCCACACTGCATAAGACAACTAGTTCCAGGTTATCATAACTTTCCTGATCCACACTCTATAAGACAACTGTTAAGTATCCACAAGCTATCTCTATATCATCATAATCTTCCTCTTCCACACTGCATAAGACAACTAGTTCCAGATTATCATAACTTTCCTGATCCACACTCTATAAGACAACTGTTAAGTATCCACAAGCTATCTCTATATCATCATAATCTTCCTCTTCCACACTGCATAAGACAACTAGTTCCAGGTTATCATAACTTTCCTGATCCACACTCTATAAGACAACTGTTAAGTATCCACAAGCTATCTCTATATCATCATAATCTTCCTCTTCCACACTGCATAAGACAACTAGTTCCAGGTTATCATAACTTTCCTGATCCACACTCTATAAGACAACTGTTAAGTATCCACAAGCTATCTCTATATCATCATAATCTTCCTCTTCCACACTGCATAAGACAACTAGTTCCAGATTATCATAACTTTCCTGATCCACACTCTATAAGACAACTGTTAAGTATCCACAAGCTATCTCTATATCATCATAATCTTCCTCTTCCACACTGCATAAGACAACTAGTTCCAGGTTATCATAACTTTCCTGATCCACACTCTATAAGACAACTGTTAAGTATCCACAAGCTATCTCTATATCATCATAATCTTCCTCTTCCACACTGCATAAGACAACTAGTTCCAGATTATCATAACTTTCCTGATCCACACTCTATAAGACAACTGTTAAGTATCCACAAGCTATCTCTATATCATCATAATCTTCCTCTTCCACACTGCATAAGACAACTAGTTCCAGGTTATCATAACTTTCCTGATCCACACTCTATAAGACAACTGTTAAGTATCCACAAGCTATCTCTATATCATCATAATCTTCCTCTTCCACACTGCATAAGACAACTAGTTCCAGATTATCATAACTTTCCTGATCCACACTCTATAAGACAACTGTTAAGTATCCACAAGCTATCTCTATATCATCATAATCTTCCTCTTCCACACTGCATAAGACAACTAGTTCCAGGTTATCATAACTTTCCTGATCCACACTCTATAAGACAACTGTTAAGTATCCACAAGCTATCTCTATATCATCATAATCTTCCTCTTCCACACTGCATAAGACAACTAGTTCCAGGTTATCATAACTTTCCTGATCCACACTCTATAAGACAACTGTTAAGTATCCACAAGCTATCTCTATATCATCATAATCTTCCTCTTCCACACTGCATAAGACAACTAGTTCCAGGTTATCATAACTTTCCTGATCCACACTCTATAAGACAACTGTTAAGTATCCACAAGCTATCTCTATATCATCATAATCTTCCTCTTCCACACTGCATAAGACAACTAGTTCCAGATTATCATAACTTTCCTGATCCACACTCTATAAGACAACTGTTAAGTATCCACAAGCTATCTCTATATCATCATAATCTTCCTCTTCCACACTGCATAAGACAACTAGTTCCAGATTATCATAACTTTCCTGATCCACACTCTATAAGACAACTGTTAAGTATCCACAAGCTATCTCTATATCATCATAATCTTCCTCTTCCACACTGCATAAGACAACTAGTTCCAGGTTATCATAACTTTCCTGATCCACACTCTATAAGACAACTGTTAAGTATCCACAAGCTATCTCTATATCATCATAATCTTCCTCTTCCACACTGCATAAGACAACTAGTTCCAGATTATCATAACTTTCCTGATCCACACTCTATAAGACAACTGTTAAGTATCCACAAGCTATCTCTATATCATCATAATCTTCCTCTTCCACACTGCATAAGACAACTAGTTCCAGGTTATCATAACTTTCCTGATCCACACTCTATAAGACAACTGTTAAGTATCCACAAGCTATCTCTATATCATCATAATCTTCCTCTTCCACACTGCATAAGACAACTAGTTCCAGATTATCATAACTTTCCTGATCCACACTCTATAAGACAACTGTTAAGTATCCACAAGCTATCTCTATATCATCATAATCTTCCTCTTCCACACTGCATAAGACAACTAGTTCCAGGTTATCATAACTTTCCTGATCCACACTCTATAAGACAACTGTTAAGTATCCACAAGCTATCTCTATATCATCATAATCTTCCTCTTCCACACTGCATAAGACAACTAGTTCCAGATTATCATAACTTTCCTGATCCACACTCTATAAGACAACTGTTAAGTATCCACAAGCTATCTCTATATCATCATAATCTTCCTCTTCCACACTGCATAAGACAACTAGTTCCAGATTATCATAACTTTCCTGATCCACACTCTATAAGACAACTGTTAAGTATCCACAAGCTATCTCTATATCATCATAATCTTCCTCTTCCACACTGCATAAGACAACTAGTTCCAGGTTATCATAACTTTCCTGATCCACACTCTATAAGACAACTGTTAAGTATCCACAAGCTATCTCTATATCATCATAATCTTCCTCTTCCACACTGCATAAGACAACTAGTTCCAGATTATCATAACTTTCCTGATCCACACTCTATAAGACAACTGTTAAGTATCCACAAGCTATCTCTATATCATCATAATCTTCCTCTTCCACACTGCATAAGACAACTAGTTCCAGGTTATCATAACTTTCCTGATCCACACTCTATAAGACAACTGTTAAGTATCCACAAGCTATCTCTATATCATCATAATCTTCCTCTTCCACACTGCATAAGACAACTAGTTCCAGATTATCATAACTTTCCTGATCCACACTCTATAAGACAACTGTTAAGTATCCACAAGCTATCTCTATATCATCATAATCTTCCTCTTCCACACTGCATAAGACAACTAGTTCCAGGTTATCATAACTTTCCTGATCCACACTCTATAAGACAACTGTTAAGTATCCACAAGCTATCTCTATATCATCATAATCTTCCTCTTCCACACTGCATAAGACAACTAGTTCCAGGTTATCATAACTTTCCTGATCCACACTCTATAAGACAACTGTTAAGTATCCACAAGCTATCTCTATATCATCATAATCTTCCTCTTCCACACTGCATAAGACAACTAGTTCCAGGTTATCATAACTTTCCTGATCCACACTCTATAAGACAACTGTTAAGTATCCACAAGCTATCTCTATATCATCATAATCTTCCTCTTCCACACTGCATAAGACAACTAGTTCCAGATTATCATAACTTTCCTGATCCACACTCTATAAGACAACTGTTAAGTATCCACAAGCTATCTCTATATCATCATAATCTTCCTCTTCCACACTGCATAAGACAACTAGTTCCAGATTATCATAACTTTCCTGATCCACACTCTATAAGACAACTGTTAAGTATCCACAAGCTATCTCTATATCATCATAATCTTCCTCTTCCACACTGCATAAGACAACTAGTTCCAGATTATCATAACTTTCCTGATCCACACTCTATAAGACAACTGTTAAGTATCCACAAGCTATCTCTATATCATCATAATCTTCCTCTTCCACACTGCATAAGACAACTAGTTCCAGGTTATCATAACTTTCCTGATCCACACTCTATAAGACAACTGTTAAGTATCCACAAGCTATCTCTATATCATCATAATCTTCCTCTTCCACACTGCATAAGACAACTAGTTCCAGGTTATCATAACTTTCCTGATCCACACTCTATAAGACAACTGTTAAGTATCCACAAGCTATCTCTATATCATCATAATCTTCCTCTTCCACACTGCATAAGACAACTAGTTCCAGGTTATCATAACTTTCCTGATCCACACTCTATAAGACAACTGTTAAGTATCCACAAGCTATCTCTATATCATCATAATCTTCCTCTTCCACACTGCATAAGACAACTAGTTCCAGATTATCATAACTTTCCTGATCCACACTCTATAAGACAACTGTTAAGTATCCACAAGCTATCTCTATATCATCATAATCTTCCTCTTCCACACTGCATAAGACAACTAGTTCCAGATTATCATAACTTTCCTGATCCACACTCTATAAGACAACTGTTAAGTATCCACAAGCTATCTCTATATCATCATAATCTTCCTCTTCCACACTGCATAAGACAACTAGTTCCAGGTTATCATAACTTTCCTGATCCACACTCTATAAGACAACTGTTAAGTATCCACAAGCTATCTCTATATCATCATAATCTTCCTCTTCCACACTGCATAAGACAACTAGTTCCAGATTATCATAACTTTCCTGATCCACACTCTATAAGACAACTGTTAAGTATCCACAAGCTATCTCTATATCATCATAATCTTCCTCTTCCACACTGCATAAGACAACTAGTTCCAGGTTATCATAACTTTCCTGATCCACACTCTATAAGACAACTGTTAAGTATCCACAAGCTATCTCTATATCATCATAATCTTCCTCTTCCACACTGCATAAGACAACTAGTTCCAGATTATCATAACTTTCCTGATCCACACTCTATAAGACAACTGTTAAGTATCCACAAGCTATCTCTATATCATCATAATCTTCCTCTTCCACACTGCATAAGACAACTAGTTCCAGGTTATCATAACTTTCCTGATCCACACTCTATAAGACAACTGTTAAGTATCCACAAGCTATCTCTATATCATCATAATCTTCCTCTTCCACACTGCATAAGACAACTAGTTCCAGATTATCATAACTTTCCTGATCCACACTCTATAAGACAACTGTTAAGTATCCACAAGCTATCTCTATATCATCATAATCTTCCTCTTCCACACTGCATAAGACAACTAGTTCCAGGTTATCATAACTTTCCTGATCCACACTCTATAAGACAACTGTTAAGTATCCACAAGCTATCTCTATATCATCATAATCTTCCTCTTCCACACTGCATAAGACAACTAGTTCCAGGTTATCATAACTTTCCTGATCCACACTCTATAAGACAACTGTTAAGTATCCACAAGCTATCTCTATATCATCATAATCTTCCTCTTCCACACTGCATAAGACAACTAGTTCCAGATTATCATAACTTTCCTGATCCACACTCTATAAGACAACTGTTAAGTATCCACAAGCTATCTCTATATCATCATAATCTTCCTCTTCCACACTGCATAAGACAACTAGTTCCAGGTTATCATAACTTTCCTGATCCACACTCTATAAGACAACTGTTAAGTATCCACAAGCTATCTCTATATCATCATAATCTTCCTCTTCCACACTGCATAAGACAACTAGTTCCAGATTATCATAACTTTCCTGATCCACACTCTATAAGACAACTGTTAAGTATCCACAAGCTATCTCTATATCATCATAATCTTCCTCTTCCACACTGCATAAGACAACTAGTTCCAGATTATCATAACTTTCCTGATCCACACTCTATAAGACAACTGTTAAGTATCCACAAGCTATCTCTATATCATCATAATCTTCCTCTTCCACACTGCATAAGACAACTAGTTCCAGGTTATCATAACTTTCCTGATCCACACTCTATAAGACAACTGTTAAGTATCCACAAGCTATCTCTATATCATCATAATCTTCCTCTTCCACACTGCATAAGACAACTAGTTCCAGGTTATCATAACTTTCCTGATCCACACTCTATAAGACAACTGTTAAGTATCCACAAGCTATCTCTATATCATCATAATCTTCCTCTTCCACACTGCATAAGACAACTAGTTCCAGATTATCATAACTTTCCTGATCCACACTCTATAAGACAACTGTTAAGTATCCACAAGCTATCTCTATATCATCATAATCTTCCTCTTCCACACTGCATAAGACAACTAGTTCCAGGTTATCATAACTTTCCTGATCCACACTCTATAAGACAACTGTTAAGTATCCACAAGCTATCTCTATATCATCATAATCTTCCTCTTCCACACTGCATAAGACAACTAGTTCCAGATTATCATAACTTTCCTGATCCACACTCTATAAGACAACTGTTAAGTATCCACAAGCTATCTCTATATCATCATAATCTTCCTCTTCCACACTGCATAAGACAACTAGTTCCAGGTTATCATAACTTTCCTGATCCACACTCTATAAGACAACTGTTAAGTATCCACAAGCTATCTCTATATCATCATAATCTTCCTCTTCCACACTGCATAAGACAACTAGTTCCAGATTATCATAACTTTCCTGATCCACACTCTATAAGACAACTGTTAAGTATCCACAAGCTATCTCTATATCATCATAATCTTCCTCTTCCACACTGCATAAGACAACTAGTTCCAGGTTATCATAACTTTCCTGATCCACACTCTATAAGACAACTGTTAAGTATCCACAAGCTATCTCTATATCATCATAATCTTCCTCTTCCACACTGCATAAGACAACTAGTTCCAGATTATCATAACTTTCCTGATCCACACTCTATAAGACAACTGTTAAGTATCCACAAGCTATCTCTATATCATCATAATCTTCCTCTTCCACACTGCATAAGACAACTAGTTCCAGGTTATCATAACTTTCCTGATCCACACTCTATAAGACAACTGTTAAGTATCCACAAGCTATCTCTATATCATCATAATCTTCCTCTTCCACACTGCATAAGACAACTAGTTCCAGATTATCATAACTTTCCTGATCCACACTCTATAAGACAACTGTTAAGTATCCACAAGCTATCTCTATATCATCATAATCTTCCTCTTCCACACTGCATAAGACAACTAGTTCCAGATTATCATAACTTTCCTGATCCACACTCTATAAGACAACTGTTAAGTATCCACAAGCTATCTCTATATCATCATAATCTTCCTCTTCCACACTGCATAAGACAACTAGTTCCAGATTATCATAACTTTCCTGATCCACACTCTATAAGACAACTGTTAAGTATCCACAAGCTATCTCTATATCATCATAATCTTCCTCTTCCACACTGCATAAGACAACTAGTTCCAGGTTATCATAACTTTCCTGATCCACACTCTATAAGACAACTGTTAAGTATCCACAAGCTATCTCTATATCATCATAATCTTCCTCTTCCACACTGCATAAGACAACTAGTTCCAGGTTATCATAACTTTCCTGATCCACACTCTATAAGACAACTGTTAAGTATCCACAAGCTATCTCTATATCATCATAATCTTCCTCTTCCACACTGCATAAGACAACTAGTTCCAGATTATCATAACTTTCCTGATCCACACTCTATAAGACAACTGTTAAGTATCCACAAGCTATCTCTATATCATCATAATCTTCCTCTTCCACACTGCATAAGACAACTAGTTCCAGATTATCATAACTTTCCTGATCCACACTCTATAAGACAACTGTTAAGTATCCACAAGCTATCTCTATATCATCATAATCTTCCTCTTCCACACTGCATAAGACAACTAGTTCCAGGTTATCATAACTTTCCTGATCCACACTCTATAAGACAACTGTTAAGTATCCACAAGCTATCTCTATATCATCATAATCTTCCTCTTCCACACTGCATAAGACAACTAGTTCCAGATTATCATAACTTTCCTGATCCACACTCTATAAGACAACTGTTAAGTATCCACAAGCTATCTCTATATCATCATAATCTTCCTCTTCCACACTGCATAAGACAACTAGTTCCAGATTATCATAACTTTCCTGATCCACACTCTATAAGACAACTGTTAAGTATCCACAAGCTATCTCTATATCATCATAATCTTCCTCTTCCACACTGCATAAGACAACTAGTTCCAGGTTATCATAACTTTCCTGATCCACACTCTATAAGACAACTGTTAAGTATCCACAAGCTATCTCTATATCATCATAATCTTCCTCTTCCACACTGCATAAGACAACTAGTTCCAGGTTATCATAACTTTCCTGATCCACACTCTATAAGACAACTGTTAAGTATCCACAAGCTATCTCTATATCATCATAATCTTCCTCTTCCACACTGCATAAGACAACTAGTTCCAGGTTATCATAACTTTCCTGATCCACACTCTATAAGACAACTGTTAAGTATCCACAAGCTATCTCTATATCATCATAATCTTCCTCTTCCACACTGCATAAGACAACTAGTTCCAGATTATCATAACTTTCCTGATCCACACTCTATAAGACAACTGTTAAGTATCCACAAGCTATCTCTATATCATCATAATCTTCCTCTTCCACACTGCATAAGACAACTAGTTCCAGGTTATCATAACTTTCCTGATCCACACTCTATAAGACAACTGTTAAGTATCCACAAGCTATCTCTATATCATCATAATCTTCCTCTTCCACACTGCATAAGACAACTAGTTCCAGATTATCATAACTTTCCTGATCCACACTCTATAAGACAACTGTTAAGTATCCACAAGCTATCTCTATATCATCATAATCTTCCTCTTCCACACTGCATAAGACAACTAGTTCCAGATTATCATAACTTTCCTGATCCACACTCTATAAGACAACTGTTAAGTATCCACAAGCTATCTCTATATCATCATAATCTTCCTCTTCCACACTGCATAAGACAACTAGTTCCAGATTATCATAACTTTCCTGATCCACACTCTATAAGACAACTGTTAAGTATCCACAAGCTATCTCTATATCATCATAATCTTCCTCTTCCACACTGCATAAGACAACTAGTTCCAGGTTATCATAACTTTCCTGATCCACACTCTATAAGACAACTGTTAAGTATCCACAAGCTATCTCTATATCATCATAATCTTCCTCTTCCACACTGCATAAGACAACTAGTTCCAGATTATCATAACTTTCCTGATCCACACTCTATAAGACAACTGTTAAGTATCCACAAGCTATCTCTATATCATCATAATCTTCCTCTTCCACACTGCATAAGACAACTAGTTCCAGATTATCATAACTTTCCTGATCCACACTCTATAAGACAACTGTTAAGTATCCACAAGCTATCTCTATATCATCATAATCTTCCTCTTCCACACTGCATAAGACAACTAGTTCCAGGTTATCATAACTTTCCTGATCCACACTCTATAAGACAACTGTTAAGTATCCACAAGCTATCTCTATATCATCATAATCTTCCTCTTCCACACTGCATAAGACAACTAGTTCCAGATTATCATAACTTTCCTGATCCACACTCTATAAGACAACTGTTAAGTATCCACAAGCTATCTCTATATCATCATAATCTTCCTCTTCCACACTGCATAAGACAACTAGTTCCAGGTTATCATAACTTTCCTGATCCACACTCTATAAGACAACTGTTAAGTATCCACAAGCTATCTCTATATCATCATAATCTTCCTCTTCCACACTGCATAAGACAACTAGTTCCAGATTATCATAACTTTCCTGATCCACACTCTATAAGACAACTGTTAAGTATCCACAAGCTATCTCTATATCATCATAATCTTCCTCTTCCACACTGCATAAGACAACTAGTTCCAGGTTATCATAACTTTCCTGATCCACACTCTATAAGACAACTGTTAAGTATCCACAAGCTATCTCTATATCATCATAATCTTCCTCTTCCACACTGCATAAGACAACTAGTTCCAGATTATCATAACTTTCCTGATCCACACTCTATAAGACAACTGTTAAGTATCCACAAGCTATCTCTATATCATCATAATCTTCCTCTTCCACACTGCATAAGACAACTAGTTCCAGGTTATCATAACTTTCCTGATCCACACTCTATAAGACAACTGTTAAGTATCCACAAGCTATCTCTATATCATCATAATCTTCCTCTTCCACACTGCATAAGACAACTAGTTCCAGGTTATCATAACTTTCCTGATCCACACTCTATAAGACAACTGTTAAGTATCCACAAGCTATCTCTATATCATCATAATCTTCCTCTTCCACACTGCATAAGACAACTAGTTCCAGATTATCATAACTTTCCTGATCCACACTCTATAAGACAACTGTTAAGTATCCACAAGCTATCTCTATATCATCATAATCTTCCTCTTCCACACTGCATAAGACAACTAGTTCCAGATTATCATAACTTTCCTGATCCACACTCTATAAGACAACTGTTAAGTATCCACAAGCTATCTCTATATCATCATAATCTTCCTCTTCCACACTGCATAAGACAACTAGTTCCAGGTTATCATAACTTTCCTGATCCACACTCTATAAGACAACTGTTAAGTATCCACAAGCTATCTCTATATCATCATAATCTTCCTCTTCCACACTGCATAAGACAACTAGTTCCAGATTATCATAACTTTCCTGATCCACACTCTATAAGACAACTGTTAAGTATCCACAAGCTATCTCTATATCATCATAATCTTCCTCTTCCACACTGCATAAGACAACTAGTTCCAGATTATCATAACTTTCCTGATCCACACTCTATAAGACAACTGTTAAGTATCCACAAGCTATCTCTATATCATCATAATCTTCCTCTTCCACACTGCATAAGACAACTAGTTCCAGGTTATCATAACTTTCCTGATCCACACTCTATAAGACAACTGTTAAGTATCCACAAGCTATCTCTATATCATCATAATCTTCCTCTTCCACACTGCATAAGACAACTAGTTCCAGGTTATCATAACTTTCCTGATCCACACTCTATAAGACAACTGTTAAGTATCCACAAGCTATCTCTATATCATCATAATCTTCCTCTTCCACACTGCATAAGACAACTAGTTCCAGATTATCATAACTTTCCTGATCCACACTCTATAAGACAACTGTTAAGTATCCACAAGCTATCTCTATATCATCATAATCTTCCTCTTCCACACTGCATAAGACAACTAGTTCCAGATTATCATAACTTTCCTGATCCACACTCTATAAGACAACTGTTAAGTATCCACAAGCTATCTCTATATCATCATAATCTTCCTCTTCTTCACTGCATAAGACAACTAGTTCCAGGTTATCATAACTTTCCTGATCCACACTCTATAAGACAACTGTTAAGTATCCACAAGCTATCTCTATATCATCATAATCTTCCTCTTCCACACTGCATAAGACAACTAGTTCCAGGTTATCATAACTTTCCTGATCCACACTCTATAAGACAACTGTTAAGTATCCACAAGCTATCTCTATATCATCATAATCTTCCTCTTCCACACTGCATAAGACAACTAGTTCCAGGTTATCATAACTTTCCTGATCCACACTCTATAAGACAACTGTTAAGTATCCACAAGCTATCTCTATATCATCATAATCTTCCTCTTCCACACTGCATAAGACAACTAGTTCCAGATTATCATAACTTTCCTGATCCACACTCTATAAGACAACTGTTAAGTATCCACAAGCTATCTCTATATCATCATAATCTTCCTCTTCCACACTGCATAAGACAACTAGTTCCAGGTTATCATAACTTTCCTGATCCACACTCTATAAGACAACTGTTAAGTATCCACAAGCTATCTCTATATCATCATAATCTTCCTCTTCCACACTGCATAAGACAACTAGTTCCAGATTATCATAACTTTCCTGATCCACACTCTATAAGACAACTGTTAAGTATCCACAAGCTATCTCTATATCATCATAATCTTCCTCTTCCACACTGCATAAGACAACTAGTTCCAGATTATCATAACTTTCCTGATCCACACTCTATAAGACAACTGTTAAGTATCCACAAGCTATCTCTATATCATCATAATCTTCCTCTTCCACACTGCATAAGACAACTAGTTCCAGATTATCATAACTTTCCTGATCCACACTCTATAAGACAACTGTTAAGTATCCACAAGCTATCTCTATATCATCATAATCTTCCTCTTCCACACTGCATAAGACAACTAGTTCCAGGTTATCATAACTTTCCTGATCCACACTCTATAAGACAACTGTTAAGTATCCACAAGCTATCTCTATATCATCATAATCTTCCTCTTCCACACTGCATAAGACAACTAGTTCCAGATTATCATAACTTTCCTGATCCACACTCTATAAGACAACTGTTAAGTATCCACAAGCTATCTCTATATCATCATAATCTTCCTCTTCCACACTGCATAAGACAACTAGTTCCAGATTATCATAACTTTCCTGATCCACACTCTATAAGACAACTGTTAAGTATCCACAAGCTATCTCTATATCATCATAATCTTCCTCTTCCACACTGCATAAGACAACTAGTTCCAGATTATCATAACTTTCCTGATCCACACTCTATAAGACAACTGTTAAGTATCCACAAGCTATCTCTATATCATCATAATCTTCCTCTTCCACACTGCATAAGACAACTAGTTCCAGATTATCATAACTTTCCTGATCCACACTCTATAAGACAACTGTTAAGTATCCACAAGCTATCTCTATATCATCATAATCTTCCTCTTCCACACTGCATAAGACAACTAGTTCCAGGTTATCATAACTTTCCTGATCCACACTCTATAAGACAACTGTTAAGTATCCACAAGCTATCTCTATATCATCATAATCTTCCTCTTCCACACTGCATAAGACAACTAGTTCCAGGTTATCATAACTTTCCTGATCCACACTCTATAAGACAACTGTTAAGTATCCACAAGCTATCTCTATATCATCATAATCTTCCTCTTCCACACTGCATAAGACAACTAGTTCCAGGTTATCATAACTTTCCTGATCCACACTCTATAAGACAACTGTTAAGTATCCACAAGCTATCTCTATATCATCATAATCTTCCTCTTCCACACTGCATAAGACAACTAGTTCCAGGTTATCATAACTTTCCTGATCCACACTCTATAAGACAACTGTTAAGTATCCACAAGCTATCTCTATATCATCATAATCTTCCTCTTCCACACTGCATAAGACAACTAGTTCCAGATTATCATAACTTTCCTGATCCACACTCTATAAGACAACTGTTAAGTATCCACAAGCTATCTCTATATCATCATAATCTTCCTCTTCCACACTGCATAAGACAACTAGTTCCAGGTTATCATAACTTTCCTGATCCACACTCTATAAGACAACTGTTAAGTATCCACAAGCTATCTCTATATCATCATAATCTTCCTCTTCCACACTGCATAAGACAACTAGTTCCAGGTTATCATAACTTTCCTGATCCACACTCTATAAGACAACTGTTAAGTATCCACAAGCTATCTCTATATCATCATAATCTTCCTCTTCCACACTGCATAAGACAACTAGTTCCAGATTATCATAACTTTCCTGATCCACACTCTATAAGACAACTGTTAAGTATCCACAAGCTATCTCTATATCATCATAATCTTCCTCTTCCACACTGCATAAGACAACTAGTTCCAGGTTATCATAACTTTCCTGATCCACACTCTATAAGACAACTGTTAAGTATCCACAAGCTATCTCTATATCATCATAATCTTCCTCTTCCACACTGCATAAGACAACTAGTTCCAGATTATCATAACTTTCCTGATCCACACTCTATAAGACAACTGTTAAGTATCCACAAGCTATCTCTATATCATCATAATCTTCCTCTTCCACACTGCATAAGACAACTAGTTCCAGGTTATCATAACTTTCCTGATCCACACTCTATAAGACAACTGTTAAGTATCCACAAGCTATCTCTATATCATCATAATCTTCCTCTTCCACACTGCATAAGACAACTAGTTCCAGATTATCATAACTTTCCTGATCCACACTCTATAAGACAACTGTTAAGTATCCACAAGCTATCTCTATATCATCATAATCTTCCTCTTCCACACTGCATAAGACAACTAGTTCCAGATTATCATAACTTTCCTGATCCACACTCTATAAGACAACTGTTAAGTATCCACAAGCTATCTCTATATCATCATAATCTTCCTCTTCCACACTGCATAAGACAACTAGTTCCAGGTTATCATAACTTTCCTGATCCACACTCTATAAGACAACTGTTAAGTATCCACAAGCTATCTCTATATCATCATAATCTTCCTCTTCCACACTGCATAAGACAACTAGTTCCAGATTATCATAACTTTCCTGATCCACACTCTATAAGACAACTGTTAAGTATCCACAAGCTATCTCTATATCATCATAATCTTCCTCTTCCACACTGCATAAGACAACTAGTTCCAGATTATCATAACTTTCCTGATCCACACTCTATAAGACAACTGTTAAGTATCCACAAGCTATCTCTATATCATCATAATCTTCCTCTTCCACACTGCATAAGACAACTAGTTCCAGGTTATCATAACTTTCCTGATCCACACTCTATAAGACAACTGTTAAGTATCCACAAGCTATCTCTATATCATCATAATCTTCCTCTTCCACACTGCATAAGACAACTAGTTCCAGGTTATCATAACTTTCCTGATCCACACTCTATAAGACAACTGTTAAGTATCCACAAGCTATCTCTATATCATCATAATCTTCCTCTTCCACACTGCATAAGACAACTAGTTCCAGATTATCATAACTTTCCTGATCCACACTCTATAAGACAACTGTTAAGTATCCACAAGCTATCTCTATATCATCATAATCTTCCTCTTCCACACTGCATAAGACAACTAGTTCCAGATTATCATAACTTTCCTGATCCACACTCTATAAGACAACTGTTAAGTATCCACAAGCTATCTCTATATCATCATAATCTTCCTCTTCCACACTGCATAAGACAACTAGTTCCAGGTTATCATAACTTTCCTGATCCACACTCTATAAGACAACTGTTAAGTATCCACAAGCTATCTCTATATCATCATAATCTTCCTCTTCCACACTGCATAAGACAACTAGTTCCAGATTATCATAACTTTCCTGATCCACACTCTATAAGACAACTGTTAAGTATCCACAAGCTATCTCTATATCATCATAATCTTCCTCTTCCACACTGCATAAGACAACTAGTTCCAGATTATCATAACTTTCCTGATCCACACTCTATAAGACAACTGTTAAGTATCCACAAGCTATCTCTATATCATCATAATCTTCCTCTTCCACACTGCATAAGACAACTAGTTCCAGATTATCATAACTTTCCTGATCCACACTCTATAAGACAACTGTTAAGTATCCACAAGCTATCTCTATATCATCATAATCTTCCTCTTCCACACTGCATAAGACAACTAGTTCCAGATTATCATAACTTTCCTGATCCACACTCTATAAGACAACTGTTAAGTATCCACAAGCTATCTCTATATCATCATAATCTTCCTCTTCCACACTGCATAAGACAACTAGTTCCAGGTTATCATAACTTTCCTGATCCACACTCTATAAGACAACTGTTAAGTATCCACAAGCTATCTCTATATCATCATAATCTTCCTCTTCCACACTGCATAAGACAACTAGTTCCAGATTATCATAACTTTCCTGATCCACACTCTATAAGACAACTGTTAAGTATCCACAAGCTATCTCTATATCATCATAATCTTCCTCTTCCACACTGCATAAGACAACTAGTTCCAGGTTATCATAACTTTCCTGATCCACACTCTATAAGACAACTGTTAAGTATCCACAAGCTATCTCTATATCATCATAATCTTCCTCTTCCACACTGCATAAGACAACTAGTTCCAGATTATCATAACTTTCCTGATCCACACTCTATAAGACAACTGTTAAGTATCCACAAGCTATCTCTATATCATCATAATCTTCCTCTTCCACACTGCATAAGACAACTAGTTCCAGATTATCATAACTTTCCTGATCCACACTCTATAAGACAACTGTTAAGTATCCACAAGCTATCTCTATATCATCATAATCTTCCTCTTCCACACTGCATAAGACAACTAGTTCCAGATTATCATAACTTTCCTGATCCACACTCTATAAGACAACTGTTAAGTATCCACAAGCTATCTCTATATCATCATAATCTTCCTCTTCCACACTGCATAAGACAACTAGTTCCAGGTTATCATAACTTTCCTGATCCACACTCTATAAGACAACTGTTAAGTATCCACAAGCTATCTCTATATCATCATAATCTTCCTCTTCCACACTGCATAAGACAACTAGTTCCAGGTTATCATAACTTTCCTGATCCACACTCTATAAGACAACTGTTAAGTATCCACAAGCTATCTCTATATCATCATAATCTTCCTCTTCCACACTGCATAAGACAACTAGTTCCAGGTTATCATAACTTTCCTGATCCACACTCTATAAGACAACTGTTAAGTATCCACAAGCTATCTCTATATCATCATAATCTTCCTCTTCCACACTGCATAAGACAACTAGTTCCAGATTATCATAACTTTCCTGATCCACACTCTATAAGACAACTGTTAAGTATCCACAAGCTATCTCTATATCATCATAATCTTCCTCTTCCACACTGCATAAGACAACTAGTTCCAGATTATCATAACTTTCCTGATCCACACTCTATAAGACAACTGTTAAGTATCCACAAGCTATCTCTATATCATCATAATCTTCCTCTTCCACACTGCATAAGACAACTAGTTCCAGGTTATCATAACTTTCCTGATCCACACTCTATAAGACAACTGTTAAGTATCCACAAGCTATCTCTATATCATCATAATCTTCCTCTTCCACACTGCATAAGACAACTAGTTCCAGATTATCATAACTTTCCTGATCCACACTCTATAAGACAACTGTTAAGTATCCACAAGCTATCTCTATATCATCATAATCTTCCTCTTCCACACTGCATAAGACAACTAGTTCCAGATTATCATAACTTTCCTGATCCACACTCTATAAGACAACTGTTAAGTATCCACAAGCTATCTCTATATCATCATAATCTTCCTCTTCCACACTGCATAAGACAACTAGTTCCAGATTATCATAACTTTCCTGATCCACACTCTATAAGACAACTGTTAAGTATCCACAAGCTATCTCTATATCATCATAATCTTCCTCTTCCACACTGCATAAGACAACTAGTTCCAGGTTATCATAACTTTCCTGATCCACACTCTATAAGACAACTGTTAAGTATCCACAAGCTATCTCTATATCATCATAATCTTCCTCTTCCACACTGCATAAGACAACTAGTTCCAGGTTATCATAACTTTCCTGATCCACACTCTATAAGACAACTGTTAAGTATCCACAAGCTATCTCTATATCATCATAATCTTCCTCTTCCACACTGCATAAGACAACTAGTTCCAGGTTATCATAACTTTCCTGATCCACACTCTATAAGACAACTGTTAAGTATCCACAAGCTATCTCTATATCATCATAATCTTCCTCTTCCACACTGCATAAGACAACTAGTTCCAGATTATCATAACTTTCCTGATCCACACTCTATAAGACAACTGTTAAGTATCCACAAGCTATCTCTATATCATCATAATCTTCCTCTTCCACACTGCATAAGACAACTAGTTCCAGGTTATCATAACTTTCCTGATCCACACTCTATAAGACAACTGTTAAGTATCCACAAGCTATCTCTATATCATCATAATCTTCCTCTTCCACACTGCATAAGACAACTAGTTCCAGGTTATCATAACTTTCCTGATCCACACTCTATAAGACAACTGTTAAGTATCCACAAGCTATCTCTATATCATCATAATCTTCCTCTTCCACACTGCATAAGACAACTAGTTCCAGGTTATCATAACTTTCCTGATCCACACTCTATAAGACAACTGTTAAGTATCCACAAGCTATCTCTATATCATCATAATCTTCCTCTTCCACACTGCATAAGACAACTAGTTCCAGGTTATCATAACTTTCCTGATCCACACTCTATAAGACAACTGTTAAGTATCCACAAGCTATCTCTATATCATCATAATCTTCCTCTTCCACACTGCATAAGACAACTAGTTCCAGATTATCATAACTTTCCTGATCCACACTCTATAAGACAACTGTTAAGTATCCACAAGCTATCTCTATATCATCATAATCTTCCTCTTCCACACTGCATAAGACAACTAGTTCCAGATTATCATAACTTTCCTGATCCACACTCTATAAGACAACTGTTAAGTATCCACAAGCTATCTCTATATCATCATAATCTTCCTCTTCCACACTGCATAAGACAACTAGTTCCAGGTTATCATAACTTTCCTGATCCACACTCTATAAGACAACTGTTAAGTATCCACAAGCTATCTCTATATCATCATAATCTTCCTCTTCCACACTGCATAAGACAACTAGTTCCAGATTATCATAACTTTCCTGATCCACACTCTATAAGACAACTGTTAAGTATCCACAAGCTATCTCTATATCATCATAATCTTCCTCTTCCACACTGCATAAGACAACTAGTTCCAGATTATCATAACTTTCCTGATCCACACTCTATAAGACAACTGTTAAGTATCCACAAGCTATCTCTATATCATCATAATCTTCCTCTTCCACACTGCATAAGACAACTAGTTCCAGGTTATCATAACTTTCCTGATCCACACTCTATAAGACAACTGTTAAGTATCCACAAGCTATCTCTATATCATCATAATCTTCCTCTTCCACACTGCATAAGACAACTAGTTCCAGATTATCATAACTTTCCTGATCCACACTCTATAAGACAACTGTTAAGTATCCACAAGCTATCTCTATATCATCATAATCTTCCTCTTCCACACTGCATAAGACAACTAGTTCCAGATTATCATAACTTTCCTGATCCACACTCTATAAGACAACTGTTAAGTATCCACAAGCTATCTCTATATCATCATAATCTTCCTCTTCCACACTGCATAAGACAACTAGTTCCAGGTTATCATAACAAGCTATCTTTCCTGATCCACACTCTATAAGACAACTGTTAAGTATCCACAAGCTATCTCTATATCATCATAATCTTCCTCTTCCACACTGCATAAGACAACTAGTTCCAGATTATCATAACTTTCCTGATCCACACTCTATAAGACAACTGTTAAGTATCCACAAGCTATCTCTATATCATCATAATCTTCCTCTTCCACACTGCATAAGACAACTAGTTCCAGATTATCATAACTTTCCTGATCCACACTCTATAAGACAACTGTTAAGTATCCACAAGCTATCTCTATATCATCATAATCTTCCTCTTCCACACTGCATAAGACAACTAGTTCCAGGTTATCATAACTTTCCTGATCCACACTCTATAAGACAACTGTTAAGTATCCACAAGCTATCTCTATATCATCATAATCTTCCTCTTCCACACTGCATAAGACAACTAGTTCCAGATTATCATAACTTTCCTGATCCACACTCTATAAGACAACTGTTAAGTATCCACAAGCTATCTCTATATCATCATAATCTTCCTCTTCCACACTGCATAAGACAACTAGTTCCAGATTATCATAACTTTCCTGATCCACACTCTATAAGACAACTGTTAAGTATCCACAAGCTATCTCTATATCATCATAATCTTCCTCTTCCACACTGCATAAGACAACTAGTTCCAGGTTATCATAACTTTCCTGATCCACACTCTATAAGACAACTGTTAAGTATCCACAAGCTATCTCTATATCATCATAATCTTCCTCTTCCACACTGCATAAGACAACTAGTTCCAGGTTATCATAACTTTCCTGATCCACACTCTATAAGACAACTGTTAAGTATCCACAAGCTATCTCTATATCATCATAATCTTCCTCTTCCACACTGCATAAGACAACTAGTTCCAGATTATCATAACTTTCCTGATCCACACTCTATAAGACAACTGTTAAGTATCCACAAGCTATCTCTATATCATCATAATCTTCCTCTTCCACACTGCATAAGACAACTAGTTCCAGGTTATCATAACTTTCCTGATCCACACTCTATAAGACAACTGTTAAGTATCCACAAGCTATCTCTATATCATCATAATCTTCCTCTTCCACACTGCATAAGACAACTAGTTCCAGGTTATCATAACTTTCCTGATCCACACTCTATAAGACAACTGTTAAGTATCCACAAGCTATCTCTATATCATCATAATCTTCCTCTTCCACACTGCATAAGACAACTAGTTCCAGGTTATCATAACTTTCCTGATCCACACTCTATAAGACAACTGTTAAGTATCCACAAGCTATCTCTATATCATCATAATCTTCCTCTTCCACACTGCATAAGACAACTAGTTCCAGATTATCATAACTTTCCTGATCCACACTCTATAAGACAACTGTTAAGTATCCACAAGCTATCTCTATATCATCATAATCTTCCTCTTCCACACTGCATAAGACAACTAGTTCCAGGTTATCATAACTTTCCTGATCCACACTCTATAAGACAACTGTTAAGTATCCACAAGCTATCTCTATATCATCATAATCTTCCTCTTCCACACTGCATAAGACAACTAGTTCCAGATTATCATAACTTTCCTGATCCACACTCTATAAGACAACTGTTAAGTATCCACAAGCTATCTCTATATCATCATAATCTTCCTCTTCCACACTGCATAAGACAACTAGTTCCAGGTTATCATAACTTTCCTGATCCACACTCTATAAGACAACTGTTAAGTATCCACAAGCTATCTCTATATCATCATAATCTTCCTCTTCCACACTGCATAAGACAACTAGTTCCAGATTATCATAACTTTCCTGATCCACACTCTATAAGACAACTGTTAAGTATCCACAAGCTATCTCTATATCATCATAATCTTCCTCTTCCACACTGCATAAGACAACTAGTTCCAGATTATCATAACTTTCCTGATCCACACTCTATAAGACAACTGTTAAGTATCCACAAGCTATCTCTATATCATCATAATCTTCCTCTTCCACACTGCATAAGACAACTAGTTCCAGGTTATCATAACTTTCCTGATCCACACTCTATAAGACAACTGTTAAGTATCCACAAGCTATCTCTATATCATCATAATCTTCCTCTTCCACACTGCATAAGACAACTAGTTCCAGATTATCATAACTTTCCTGATCCACACTCTATAAGACAACTGTTAAGTATCCACAAGCTATCTCTATATCATCATAATCTTCCTCTTCCACACTGCATAAGACAACTAGTTCCAGATTATCATAACTTTCCTGATCCACACTCTATAAGACAACTGTTAAGTATCCACAAGCTATCTCTATATCATCATAATCTTCCTCTTCCACACTGCATAAGACAACTAGTTCCAGGTTATCATAACTTTCCTGATCCACACTCTATAAGACAACTGTTAAGTATCCACAAGCTATCTCTATATCATCATAATCTTCCTCTTCCACACTGCATAAGACAACTAGTTCCAGGTTATCATAACTTTCCTGATCCACACTCTATAAGACAACTGTTAAGTATCCACAAGCTATCTCTATATCATCATAATCTTCCTCTTCCACACTGCATAAGACAACTAGTTCCAGGTTATCATAACTTTCCTGATCCACACTCTATAAGACAACTGTTAAGTATCCACAAGCTATCTCTATATCATCATAATCTTCCTCTTCCACACTGCATAAGACAACTAGTTCCAGATTATCATAACTTTCCTGATCCACACTCTATAAGACAACTGTTAAGTATCCACAAGCTATCTCTATATCATCATAATCTTCCTCTTCCACACTGCATAAGACAACTAGTTCCAGGTTATCATAACTTTCCTGATCCACACTCTATAAGACAACTGTTAAGTATCCACAAGCTATCTCTATATCATCATAATCTTCCTCTTCCACACTGCATAAGACAACTAGTTCCAGATTATCATAACTTTCCTGATCCACACTCTATAAGACAACTGTTAAGTATCCACAAGCTATCTCTATATCATCATAATCTTCCTCTTCCACACTGTATAAGACAACTGTTAAGTATCCACAAGCTATCTCTATATCATCATAATCTTCCTCTTCCACACTGCATAAGACAACTAGTTCCAGATTATCATAACTTTCCTGATCCACACTCTATAAGACAACTGTTAAGTATCCACAAGCTATCTCTATATCATCATAATCTTCCTCTTCCACACTGCATAAGACAACTAGTTCCAGGTTATCATAACTTTCCTGATCCACACTCTATAAGACAACTGTTAAGTATCCACAAGCTATCTCTATATCATCATAATCTTCCTCTTCCACACTGCATAAGACAACTAGTTCCAGGTTATCATAACTTTCCTGATCCACACTCTATAAGACAACTGTTAAGTATCCACAAGCTATCTCTATATCATCATAATCTTCCTCTTCCACACTGCATAAGACAACTAGTTCCAGATTATCATAACTTTCCTGATCCACACTCTATAAGACAACTGTTAAGTATCCACAAGCTATCTCTATATCATCATAATCTTCCTCTTCCACACTGCATAAGACAACTAGTTCCAGGTTATCATAACTTTCCTGATCCACACTCTATAAGACAACTGTTAAGTATCCACAAGCTATCTCTATATCATCATAATCTTCCTCTTCCACACTGCATAAGACAACTAGTTCCAGGTTATCATAACTTTCCTGATCCACACTCTATAAGACAACTGTTAAGTATCCACAAGCTATCTCTATATCATCATAATCTTCCTCTTCCACACTGCATAAGACAACTAGTTCCAGGTTATCATAACTTTCCTGATCCACACTCTATAAGACAACTGTTAAGTATCCACAAGCTATCTCTATATCATCATAATCTTCCTCTTCCACACTGCATAAGACAACTAGTTCCAGATTATCATAACTTTCCTGATCCACACTCTATAAGACAACTGTTAAGTATCCACAAGCTATCTCTATATCATCATAATCTTCCTCTTCCACACTGCATAAGACAACTAGTT